>NC_134468.1:34380684-34446682 GCF_964194025.1 Convolutriloba macropyga | reverse complement strand
CTTGCTTCGCGAACCTTTCAATTTCTAGTACTTGAATCATTTCGCTGTACATTACAGTACGAATAACCCGTGCGTTTGAATAGGAATATGAATGCGTCTTCTTGTCTCCACCTTTGCGGACAGTTTTATTGAGTGCGCTCTCTCATACGCTTGTCAGAAGAGACAAACGTTCCATTATGGGGAAACTAATTATGGAAAAACAATTTAAGCGTCCTCTCTTCCCTTCGGCTTTTCAAAAAATACAAGTTTATTTTAAATGGTGGTGAGTTGTGCTTTTAAAAATTGTAGATGTTTTTGAAGAAACTTCATCACAGAATCAGGTCTTTTTGCAAGAGAATTTGAAGTCTACTTTCTGTAAGACAGGTGAAACCAACCACTTTTTAATGCTCACTTTGGGACATTACTGCAAAGTTCCTTCAGTCAGAATTACCGAAGAATGAAGACACTACTGCAACTCAATTTTTTTTTAAAAATCGCCTTCATTATTTGCTAAGGCAACAATTATTTCTCTTGCTTCTTTTTTAAACGCAGTGAAATTTATGAAAATTAAATGAAGTCTCAGTCAGCGAATGTCATTTCAAAATTGAAGTTTTCTGTATAATGCTCAAATGTTTTTCTTCGAAATCTGTGGTAGTAAAATTTATTAAATGTGCTTTCGTTCTAAAATCCTAAACTGCTTTTTTTAAATTGTAAATTTGGAATAACAACTTGACATGAATTTTCATTTCTTTGCTTGTTATTTAACTGTGATAGTAAGAATGGCAACTTTTGCGTTTGGTTTGAGGACTTCGTCTATTACAAGCAACCATGACGTTTTGCTAGTGAACGAGGAGAACTTGAAACTGAAATTGGTAACGTGGTTTGACGACAAAGCAAAATGTTTCCCAGAATGTGTTCAAACAACTGGAGCAGAATCAAGAACTGTTGCCAAATACGTGTTTGTTTCGGGTAGATGTGAGTTTTATCTCTTAGAGGAGAGCAATACCGGTCATCCGAAAGTGTCCCTGAACGATTATACATTGACAGACAAATCAGCGGTTGCAGTATTTTACTTCCCCAGTAAGTTTGGTTAATAATGAACTTAAAATATTAGCTGGCCTCTTTACTTTTTCTCCCACTTCGAAGTAAGCAATAAGATACTGAATAAGCATACGATTGTCATGAAGTGGTTTCGTTGTTAGATTTTTCTAACTTGATACAGCTAAAGCTTTAATAAACGTAACATATGCGTTTTAGGCGAAGTGGAACCCAACAGCAAAGCAGTTGGTAAGTATAAAATCAAGATCAAATAAAGTTACTGAAAGCAAAGCCACAAACAAGTACAACGCTTAATGAATGTTACCACTGAAATAAGTTCCTTCAGCTAAAACTCCCAGTAAAACAGTATTCGATCAATATAAATTTCGAAAATCTATGATTTGATTTAGGAGATAGATTTTTGTTTGAATCAGTGACCATTTTTTGTCTGAATCAGAAACGGATTCAATTTTTCTGCTGTAATTTTTGCAAAAAATTTAGACTTTACTAGTGGGCAAAGCGAGATTTCATATTTCACTCCTTACTTGTCAGGTTTTTAACAATTCATAAAAATCGTATCAGTCATTGAAGAAATTTGAAACAAATATATATATATATATATATATATATATATATATATATATATATCTCAAAGCCCAACAAAAATGATCAAATCCACCAGCACGTCACCACGTTACCACTGGCAATTTTGTCGTAAATTGAGTGATATATTAATATTATTTAAAAAGACGTTTTTTCTTTTCTAGGTCAATGACTTTTTTTCTAATGAATCACATTACTCTTCATAGGGCTGCAACGACCATTAGCAGATTTATAGAGAACAAAGGTTAAAATATGAGTTGCTAAGAGCTTAGAAGACAAAAAACTAGTCATTTCTAAGTGAAACTATCTAAGCTAAATTATAATTTTTTTTTGAAAATCATAAGTGGGTGAAACAAAACAAAAACAGCATATTTGACAGAGATTTAATTAAAATCGGGATTTATTTTTTTGCTGGCAGCTATGCTGTGCAATGTTTATATCTAAATGTTGCACGCATGTGTTCCCCATTAGTGATCAAATCACGGATTGAACACCCGAGATCAAATTCTCTAACGAGTAACGTCTAGAGGCTTCAACGTAACTCCCTGGGGACGCAATGGGTACACCACATCAAAATAATTAGGTGGCACCTCCAGCTCAAACTAACTCAAAAACAAAACTCAATATAAATGCTCAATTATCCCGAACTGACAAAGGCCCCCAGTAAATAAGAAACTATATCAAGTTAGTCTTTGTATATCTCCGTCGAATTCTAAAACATTTCTTACAAACTCTGATACGTTTTCCGCGAAGTATTGCCGATCAAACAAAAAATTCAGGAAATCATTTTTTTATGGTAGCGTCTTTTTGCAAAAAAATTAAAGCTTTAAAAACTGCGGGTAAATATCCGCTGAACATGGTTTATGTTCCATTAAGTCAATCTTTAACTAGATGAGATAACTAGATCGCTTATTGTAAAATATTTTGTTTTTGTTAATTGAGCCCTTAGGTCTAGTTGCCTGATTATCATGAACCCTTAATTTACAGAATAAGAATGAGGTGAAATTAATAAGTGGTGGAGTTTTTTTACTCAGCATTCCTTTCTGCCCCGATTATAGTCTCCACTAACGGCCTTATGAGATATGATTTAGACCTAGTTATCCTCAAGAAGAGTTATCCTATTGAATCCTTAAAAGGTGTGTAACCATTTGCGTGTTAATTTTTTGCTGGGTTAAACCAACTAGAGTTTGAAAAATCAGGAGTATTTTGTAGAGGTTATAAGATAGGGGGAGAAACAGGACACAAGCGAGGACAGATATTTTTTGATATGATGTCTTGTTTTTGTTGCATTAAATTTTATACATTGCAAGAGACAAGCAAAGTGCAAGGTTCCACATCAAAACTTTGCAGGTTTAAAATGTTTAGGTCTAGATTCAAAAGACCGTCTATTCAACTCTTGGTCAATTCTTGAAGTGCAGTCTACCTAACTAAAATCTTGCACTTGATACCGCTATCTACGTTTAAGCTACCAAAGTGCGGTGCAAAGTTTAATTGATATTGCGATTTATTTTTCGAAGTGGTTTCGCAATTGAGAAATTTGTAAATGTTTTGTTGTGACTCCAATGAAGATCCCTCTAAATGGGGCTTTCTAATTGACTCGAGCAGTACGGCAGCCATAATTTTTTCGATGATTTTTTTCAAATGTAGACATGGTTCAAATAATTATGTTTTTTTATTTTGCCTTGGATCAGAGAAAAATCATAGAATAGTGGTGGTCCTGAATGCTACCCTCAATCATCTGAACTCATTTTGAATCAAAACTGCACAAAAAGTTACTTGTTTTCTTCTGTATGTTAAGCCCTTTTTATGTATTAAAACGGTTTGCTTTTTCACCATTAACCGAACATTGACTGTTATCATGAAAACAAGGAATAAAAGTCTGTCAAAAACTTTCCTGTTCAAAGATGTCAGATAGTCTTTATGGATAAAAACTTTTTTGATATCTTTCAAATCACCTGAATCGAGCCTTGCTAAAATAATGAGCTTTATTCCATTTTTTTTCGTGGTGTCATGATCCATGTTTTGAGTAGTATTTAGCTAATTTTTCCTTTTGGCTAACAAAATTTTGAACATTGCCCACGTTATGAGTAATGAAACAGTGCAGAGTCAACAAAAAACTGATTATTTTCTTCCACTGGAGAAACTTAACAAACGAGTTTCTTCTGCATCAGGACCATAAACATATCTCTTTTTGCGTCAACATGTTCCAGTAGAAAATATGTGGTCTATACTTCAAAGTGTTTTCTGATTGTTGACATCTTACATATTCTAGAATGATCTTATTTGAAGTCGAAATTGATCTCCTCAATAATGTCGACCCTATCCCAGAAAAGGTCGATTTTAAACGTAGGAAATAGCTCGTACGTTCAGTTTGAGTTGAAAAAATAACACCGAAGTTCGTATCTTTCATCTTCAGTTTCGTCAGTATGTTCTGTTTTCAAACGTACGAAACATCGACGCGTTGTTTTTTTGTCGTTTCTGTTCGGTCTCTTGGACTCCAGTGGGTGAAATTTTTCTATAGAGAACTTTGTTAGAAGAATAGTTGGTCTTTTCTGGCTAACGACGGTATAAATAATATACAAACTGATTTTGAGATCAGGATAATAACATGAACAAATACCGTCGTTTAGCCAGAGTAGACAATGGAAAATCAAAATCTAAATCGAACACTTTTTCCTATTATCATTTTAGACGCCTGTGAAAATGGCACTCATTCATGTGTTGATATGGCACTGTGTTCATTCGATGGCATCCAACCCTATTGTCTCTGTCCCCCACATCTACATGGAAATGGCATCCTGTGCACAAGTAGGTTACTATAACACAAGTGTGAACAGATAATAGTCAAATAAGAGGAAAAATTGGCAAAGAGCATTGTAAATAACTTCAGAGAGGTTACAAAACATTGCACCATTAAAAGAATTTGCAATCAACAAATCTTTCGATATCTTTGTAAAGGGGGTGTGCTAAAAATCTGATAGAAAGAGCTTAGAAGACAAAAAACTAGTCATTTCTAAGTGAAACTATCTAAGCTACATTAAAGATTTATTTTTTTTTGAAAATCATAAGTGGCTGAAACAAAACAAAAACAGCATATTTGACAGAGATTTAATTAAAATCGGGATTAGTTTTTTTGCTGGCAGCTATGCTGTGCAATGTTTATATCTAATTGTTGCACACATGTGTTCCCCATTAGTGATCAAATCACGGATTGAACACCCGAGATCAAATTCTGTAACGAGTAACGTCTAGAGGCTTCAAAGTAACTCCCTGGGGACGCAATGGGTACACCACATCAAAATAATTAGGTGGCACCTCCAGCTCAAACTAACTCAAAAACAAAAAACTCAATATAAATGCTCAATTATCCCGAACTGACAAAAGCCCCCAGTAAATAAGAAACTATATCAAGTTAGTCTTTGTATATCTCCGTCGAATTCTAAAACATTGCTTACAAATTCTGATACGTTTTCCGCGGAGTATTGCCGATCAAACAAAAAATTCAGGAAAATCATTTTTTTATGGTAGCGTCTTTTTGCAAAAAAAATAAAGCTTTAAAAACAGCGGGAAAATATCCGGTGAACATGGTTTATGTTTCATTAAGCCAATATTTAACTAGATGAGATAACTAGATTGCTTATTGTAAAATATTTTGTTTTTGTTTATTGAGCCCTTAAGTCTACTTGCCTGATTATCATGAACCCTTAATTTACAGAATGAGAATGACTTGAAATTAATATGTGGTGGAGTTCGTTTACTCAGCATTCCTTTCTGCCCCGATTATAGTCTCAACTAACGGCCTTATGAGATATGATTTAGACCTAGTTATCCTCAAGAAGAGTTATCCTATTGAATCCTTAAAAGGTGTGTAACCATTTGCGTGTTAATTATTTGCTGGGTTAAACCAACTAGAGTTTAAAAAATCAGGATTATTTTGTAGAGGTTATAAGATAGGGGGAGAAACAGGACACAAGCGAGGACAGATATTTTTTGATATGATGTCTTGTTTTTGTTTCTTTAAATTGCAAGAAAATATACATTGCAAGAGACAAGCAAAGTGCAAGGTTCCACATCAAAACTTTGCAGGTTTAAAATGTTTAGGTCTAGATTCAAAAGACCGTCTATTCAACTCTTGGTCAATTCTTGAAGTGCAGTCTACTTAACTAAAATCTTGCACTTGATACCGCTATCTACGTTTAAGCTACCAAAGTGCGGTGCAGAGTTTAATTGATATTGCGATTTATTTTTCGAAGTGGTTTCGCAAATGAGAAATTTGCAAATGTTTTGTTGTGACTCCAATGAAGATCCCTGTAAATGGGGCTTTCTAATTGACTCGAGCAGTACGGCAGCCATAATTTTTCCGATGATTTTGTTCAAATGCAGACATGGTTCAGAAAATTATTTTTTTTTATTTTGCCTTGGATCAGAGAAAAATCACAGAATAGTGGTGGTCCTGAATGCTACCCTCAATCATCTGAACTCATTTTGAATCAATACTAAACAAAAAGTTAGTTGTTTTCTTCTGTATGTTAAGCCTTTTTTATGTATTAAAACGGTTTGCTTTTTCACCATTAACCGAACATTGACTGTTATCATGAAAACAAGGAATAAAAGTCTGTCAAAAACTTTCCTGTTCAAAGATGTCAGATAGTCTTCATGGATAAAAACTTTTTTGATATCTTTCAAACCACCTGAATCGAGCCTTGCTAAAATAATGAGCTTTATTCCATATTTTTTCTTGGTGTCATGATCCATGTTTTGAGTAGTATTTAGCTAATTTTTCCTTTTGGCTAACAAAATTTTAAACATTGCCCACGTTATGAGTAATGAAACAGTGCAGAGTCAACAAAAAAACTGATTATTTTCTTCCACTGGAGAAACTTAACAAACGAGTTTCTTCTGCATCAGGACCATAAACATATCTCTTTTTGAGTCAACATGTTCCAGTAGAAAATATGTGGTCTATACTTCAAAGTGTTTTCTGATTGTTGACATCTTACATATTCTAGAATGATCTTATTTGAAGTCGAAATTGATCTCCTCAATAATTTCGACCCTATCCCAGAAAAGGTCGATTTTAAACGTAGGAAATAGCTCGTACGTTCAGTTTGAGTTGAAAAAATAATACCGAAGTTTGTATCTTTCATCATGAGTTTCGTCAGTATGTTCTGTTTTCAAACGTACGAAACATCGACGCGTTATTTTTTTGTCGTTTCTGTTCGGTCTCTTGGTCTCCAGTGGGTGAAATCTTTCTATGGAGAACTTTGTTAGAAGAATGGATGGTCTCTTCTGGCTAACGACGGTATAAATAATATACAAACTGATTTTGAGATCAGGATAATAACATGAACAAATACCGTCGTTTAGCCAGAGTAGACAATGGAAAATCAAAATCTAAATCGAACACTTTTTCCTATTATCATTTTAGACGCCTGTGAAAATGGCACTCATTCATGTGTTGATATGGCACTGTGTTCATTCGATGGCATCCAACCCTATTGTCTCTGTCCCCCACATCTACATGGAAATGGCATTCTGTGCACAAGTAGGTTACTATAACACAATTGTCAACAGATAATAGTCAAATAAGAGGAAACATTGGCAAAGAGCATTGTAAATAACTTCAGAGAGGTTACAAAACATTGCATCATTAAAAGAATTTGCAATCAACAAATCTTTCGATATCTTTGTAAAGGGGGTGTGCTAAAAATCTGATAGAAAGAGACTGTATTGGTTGTTGCAGAGTAGTTTATCCTTTCTAACTTCTTATCTAACGTTACGTATCCAGTCTTTTCCAGTCATCACCAGCTTTTTCTCGGTATCTATTGTTTTTTGCATTATATATAAAAAGATGCTAAACACTAGGATTTAGATAACCAAATATAAAAGAACGAAAGAAAGTTGAATTAAAATTTCGGATCTTTGTCCATATTTGTTCCGACCTACTTTGGTCGGGGGAGGAACTGTTTAAACCATTTAAATTGGGTGTTTTTGTTCAGTCAATTTTGGACAATCGATATATTCACCATAGAGAGCTCTTTATAAATAAAGCAGCCCCTTTTTGTCAAAAATTGCAAGAAATAAGCTTCTTTAGTCAACTTTGCTTAAATTTGCCGGAAGTGAATACCTAAAAATTGTTCAATAGACTGCTCATTTACCTCTCTGCTGCCTTTGAAAGTTTTCTGGGTTGGCAATTTCGCCGATTTTTAGCTAACATATCTCAACAATTATACAAACAGCATCATTTTTTGAATTTTGAACTTTTTGCCAAATTATCTATATCCTTTAAACTGGGAACCATTGCATGTTCCTAATGTGTCAATAGTAACAGCATGTCTAGATTTGGTCTGATCGTGGAAATCAAAAATCTAAAAACAATCCGAATTGTAATCAGTGGGTGTCAAGGATCACAAGTGACCGGTTTCATGAATAATCGCCTTATTAAACAATTTTTTTAGGTTTTCTGAGCTGAGAACTTTTCGTTGTTTCCAATTTAAACTCATTTGTTTTGAGAATAAACAAGGTATTATAGAGCTTAGCTTGGTCACTATTTTTCACTTGTTTTTGGTTCAACTTGCAGATTTTTTTCAGTAAAGAAAGAATGTAAAGCCAGCCTAATTGAGTTTTAATCTCGGAATTTTAATTGAATTTTAAGTTATGACGGCTTTAGGCTTTAAGTAAAAATTTTCTGGTTTCACTACTCCTAGCTTCACAAGAAAAATTGATTTTCCGATATTTACTCATTTTTCAGGTTATTCATTTCTGGTTTGGTCAGATTATCAAAATATTGATAGTACGCATATCTTTTATTGGTGCTCAAAAATAGGTCAATTGAACTTCTATTTTTCATGGAATAGATTATGTTTTTAACGGTATCAACAACGTTTCCCAGAAAAGTTATTAGAATTTTTATTATTTTGTCTTTAATTGTTGTTTTAATTGTCTTTTAGAATGGCAGAATGAGATTTTCTGAAAAATAAGAGGTCTCAAGGGTATGTAATCTTGTTATGGACAATATATAAGCCTATTTACTGATTTTCGTTGCTAGACGATGATTTTCATGACTTTAAAGATAACATTTTCAGAACTGTGGAAGATTTTTTATAAAAATTTCAATTTTTTTGCCTGTTTGTTACCTAGCCTCAATAATCGAAGGTCACATCACTTATTGGCGTTGAAAGGAGACGCATTTGGAGATATCTTGGAGTGAAATAATTGGCGTCGAAAGGAGACGCAATTGGAGTGAAATAATTATGTTTTTAATAACTTCGAGAACAAATGACAAAATCTGCCTCGTCTCAGTGGCGTCCGTAGGTGAATAAACAAACATGCTTAGATATTTCAATTTGTAGCTGAGAGAATTTCGTGAGTTTTAAAATAACTGTTTCTCAAAAATATATAATTTTCAGCTGAGAATCTTTTGTTTCATTATTTTTGTCTTTTCGTTACCCCGTCCTAATAAAAAAGTCAGATTTTTTTCTGCGTTTGAGTTTCTATTTATAAAGGTCTAACTTATTTTGATCGATGACTGGTCTCATTGGCTTCCACTCGAAGAATGAAGGGATTTTTGAATGACATGAATTGATAGTTGATAGTTTTCATTACTCGGAATTCAAGACTAGTTCAATACTAGATTTCAAGAATGGGTTTGACACCGGTTTCTTGATTTGTTTTGCTTTTTTGATATTTGTCTGTATTTGACGTTTTTTGTTATGGTATGACCTTTTAATAAAAAAAACACGTCCCAAGTTTTATTTGGAGGATTATTTGAACCTGTTTAATAAATTTTATTTATTGCTGATTGTATTAATGATTTCAATAAAAAATTATTTTGAATTTGTTTCAAACTGTTCGCCTTCCGTTTTTTCTCTATTGTTTACCTAGTCTCATAATTCACAATTTATATATAACGTTGCTGGCATGAAAAAAATCAACATTTCTAAAAATGTCAATGAATTTAATTTAGTTTTAATGGCTTCCAAACTCGTTTTTTTTTAAAAAAATTATAATATTGTTCTTTTTGTTTTTCATTATTTGACGTTCTTTTTCTAAACGTTGGGCATAATCTGATCACTCATTGCTTTTTTTTAAAGAAATGAACAAATCTGTTTTTTATCTCAATGTATAGATAATCCTTTTCATGACTTTTAAACTAATTGTTTTCGAAAAATACAAAATGTTGCTTTTAGTATTGCGCTTTTCCTGTCTACTTCTAACCTAGTTTCATTAATGTTCATAAATGAGTGGTCACATATCCCTTTATTGGCGTTCAAAAAACGAACAGCGAAACATTTGTCATTCTTAGGGCATAGATTTTGGTTTAAACGCCTTCCACACAGTTTTCTCGCAAAATTGATTTGGAGTTCTTTTCTTTACTTTTTTTTGTAGTCGAATAACCTTAATATTTACTGGTCCCAATGTTTTATCTTATGGAGATGTAAATGATTGTATTACAAACGTATTTGATGATTTCAGCTCATACCTAATTGTTTTGATCACTTTGGAACCAACCGCTTTCAAAATTTTTGAGCATAATTTTTATGTTAGCCGCTTTTGTTGTCTACTTGTTCATGTGTTTTCTAAGGACTGGTTTCAATCGTTTCTGTTGAAGAAAAATGAACTAGTTTTTTTTGTTTATTTTAGGTTTTATTTGCTGCTATTTAGACTTAGTTATTAAGTTTTTCTTGTTTGTTGTGATTTGATTTTGTTGTTCGTCTTGTCTCGTACTCTTAATAAAGGAATGTTTGCTCCGCCTCCTAAAGTGGTATGTTTCAAGTCCACTGAATGTTCGACTTGGACGCAATTCTTTATCCACACACTAGTTAATTTCGAAAAATACTGGAATTTTTAAAAGTTTTCTCTTCCATCCTCATTTGGTAGACAATTAAGCCGAAATGTGAATGATTGGGTTTGGAGCATTATGTTCAAACGCACATTACCGAGCCTCCTAATGTTTGTGCTTCATTTTTGTGTTCAATAATATAGCAGTACAATGAGAAAAACACTGACCAATAAAACCAAAAAATTACGTCTGCGATCCAATCAAACAGCACCTGTTACATCTACCAACAGATAATAGTACAGAAAATTTGAACTAAACTTTTGTATCAATTAGCAGTTTTGTTCGAAAGAGAGAAAGATTGATGCATGCACTAGAAAAGTCATAACATAGTTGGATAAACCGAAAACAACCAAAATACCAGCAGTTTTGATACCATAACCCAATAAATGGAAGGGTTCAACAGTATTTTTGAAAAATAAAAAATGAACAATTTCCTCATAAAGTTGTAATATTGCAACTTCTAAATTTTTCACCTCAGAAAAGGCAATAATCATTTCTTGCACAGTAAGCTGAGCAATTGCCAGGGGTAATCAAATTTAAAAAAAACGTTTGTTCTCTTTAAATAATGCAACGGAAAATATAAAATAATGTAGCAGAAAGCCATGAAATTTATGTTTTTTTTTCAATTCTCATCTCGACGGCATGTATCAACTTTAAGTTCGCTTTTCACTAGAGATGGGTTAAAAAACATTTTGAAAATTTATCTTTTTATTTAGTTCAATAGTCGAAACAGTGACATCAACTTTCTGCGCAGAGCAAATGCTAATTTCTTATATTATGTAGGCATAAAAAGAAAAATGTATACTATTTAGTGCAAGAAATCAAACGAAGATAAAGAAAATATATTTTTTAAAATTATTACAGTTACACAGAAGCAAACCAAAAATATCGCTCTCAAATGTTTTAGTGGTATAAAAAGTATTTGTAAAGTATTTGTTAAAATTAATCTTATTTTAAAGTTTTCGAAAAACAACATACACTAGTTAGTTTGAAATAGCTTTGTTAAGCTGTGAGGGCATTGAGAAGTGAAATGATGTTACATTCAGGAATATCAGAGGAATTTTTATTGAAGAACACTTTTTCAAACTTTTCTAATTGTTTTTACCTTTTTTAGCAGTTTCATTTTCTGTCGCTTGTGCGAGTTTTTTTTTGAAAAAAACTGCAATGAAGAAAAAATTGGTGCTCTGACCGATGAGTTGTTTCCTATCTACTAATAAAATGCAGTATTATGACCACAAAGAATTTGATCGTCCCCTGGAAATTGGAAAAAATGACGAAAATCGCTATTATGTAGTCAATAATGGTTTCGCTCCAATTCTTTTTTTTCTCTGACAATTAGTCAATTCTAAGTCCTTTTAAACAAAATTTTTGAAAAATTTTAGAACGGTAGATAATAGTTTTGTCATCTCAAAGCTATCCAATTGCTTCTGATCGACTGCTGTTGATAAAACTCCTTTTATTTTTTTCAGGTTATGCTCGACCAGATGTGATGAATGGCGATCCACAATTTGAAGCAGAAAATCTACAAGTTCTCAGTCCGTTAGAAATTCAAATCTTTGTGTTCATTAAAATAGTTTATGTAGCCTTTTAAAAGCCAGAAAATGGCAATTTTTGGGAGATCTGCATTTATTTTTGGAGAATCTTACAAAAGATTTAACTTCTCCTCAAGCTGTGCTATCTGACATATGTATTCCAAATTAAATATTCATTTTAGTTTCAAGGTAACTGTTTGTCCACCTAATTTCCTCGGTTGGACAAAAATTTACGCTCCAGATGAATGAATTATTCCAAAAATTTGCAAGATCAACGGCAGCCCGCGTCGAAAAATTGGAGCAATTGCCACCTTTTCTAATAACAATTTTGTGAATGCGGTGAAAGCGCTGAAATTATGCAAGGCCGAAGTAAAACTTATGTGAAATCCACTATAAAAAAGTTTTTAAAAAAGTTAAATTATGTAAGATGAATGGCGAGAGTTTTTGTCGAAACACCCGTTTTTGCAATTCTTTGTTTGAAAAATGAAAGCAGCAACTAATGGAGAAGTGCGACAAATGGTAGCATCGTTGTTTCACCACTCTTACGCCATATGGACTCAATTGTCATACCTATTGTTTGAAACAATGACTTTGCTCAAATTTGACGGTGTTCATCAAAAATGTCGTTGAATTTTACAGACGTTCATTGAACTATGGCACCCGAACCGCGAATTTTTGTCAAAGTTATGTAAGTTAAAGGGTAAATACCGTTGACTAGTCAGAACATTCACCGGAATTTTCCTACAAAATTTTGCGGTGAATGCCTTGAGTTTTGCGTTTGTAATGGTAGATTTTACATAGATCTAAATTTATATTGAGTTTCTAAGCGCAGATTTTACATAATTTTGTGCTTCTAATGGTAGATCTTACATAATTCTGCTTTGAATTTAAAGTCAACGCTTAGAGCTCTTTTTGCGAGACTCGAACCACTGACCCCCTGTCTCTTCTACCATTGTGCCACCGTACCTGGTTTATCTTAAGAACCACATTCTTTATAAGCTATATGAATTCCACGCTAAATTAAACGCAAAATTGTGTAAGATAAACGCTAATTCAACGCAAAATTATGTAAGACCTACGCTTAATTCAACGCAAAAATTTATGTAAGATCCACGCTAAGTTCAACGTAAATCTTAAAAAGGTCAACGCTAAAATTTGTTAGATCTTCGCTCAGAAACGCAAATTTATGTAAGATATATGCTTAGAAACGCAAACTTTTGTATAAGCAACGCTAAATTCAACTCAAATTTATGTAAGATTTACGCTAATTTCAGCTCAATGTTATGTAAGCACTAAGCTAAACTCAACGCAAAATTAAAGCTTAAGAACGCAAAGTTTTGTAAGATCTACGTTTAAGCGCATAAAATCAACTCATTCACCGCCAATCTTACATATCTTTGCGTTTTTAAGCGTTGGCACCTCGGCCCGGGCAATTTATTTCTCATTGCGGGGGACTGGATATCCGGTGAATTCTCAATTAGGCAATCGCAATATAAGCAGCCGTAAGTCTAAAATTTTGAAACAAATCTACTTTTTATTGTCAATAGGTGCTTTCCATTCAGACATTTAAATACTGTGTTTCAAAATCTAATGATCGCCATAAAGTACTCCTCTATTCTTTCGATTGTTTTTACATGATAACAGCTTACACATGGTTACCAGTATTTTAAGCTCCGGTTACCAGTATTTTAAGCTCTCAGCTTTTGCTTGAACATCATATTCTTCAAATTACTGGCCCCGCATAGTTCCATGCTATCAATAATGAGGCAATGAATTTTTTTTTAAATATCCTCTCCATCTCTCCATTCTTTCCTGCAACTTTTGACCAAATATTATCCCAAATATTAGCAAAGGGTGTAGAAGTCATTTAATAGTTTTAAAAAATTGCCTATTGTACATGGTGCGCAGCTTATTAGTCAGCGTGGAAATTACCCGAAAATGTCAGAAGTAGGCAACTTAAAAGAAATAAAAGCTCGGAGAAATGTTGCAAGCATTCATAAGAGAGACGAGCTATTTTTTAATGGACTTACATCAAATAAATGTATTTGCCATGCCTCAGCGACCTATCGGACTTGATCAGAATCTATCACAAGAGAAAAGACTGCGTGATGAAACATGTTATTCTCGAAAAAAAAACACTGGAGCGTTCTTGACTCATTGGCTAATTGAGTATAAGGTCTTGTTTTTCGCACAATATCGTAAGCATCTCATTGCACATTGCTTATTTTTATGTATTGTTTTAAGTATTTTTTAAACATGTCTCTGTTGTAGTTTTCTGTTATTCCGCAATTTCTATTCGTCACTTTTTATATCAATTATTACTGTGAATCTTGACAACTTACAACGAGTTAACATGAATAACTCTCGAAGTTGAATAGACATCCCAAGTCCAGACCAAGACTTATGAAAAAGCCCACACAGTCCAGTACAAGCTTCTTAGTTTTTTAATTTTCTTCGTTTTTTCGTAGAAGTTAATGGTCGAGCCTGGTCTTTTCATGGGCCGATCAAAAGTCTTTTCACAAGTCTGCTTTTTTGTGAGTTTGAAAAATGGAAGCAGCAACGGAGCAAGATTAAACAGCATTGCACTACTGCAATCCAACTTAAATCACAATTTGTAAACTGCCAAAGACTTAAAAAAGTTTGCTATTCTCAAGATAAAGCAGTTACCGCAGCTGGATTATATTGCCACACTACTCCATCGAATGAAGCTAAGTAACTTAATTGTAATGATTTTCTCATTAGCCTTGATGAAAACGTTGCGTTGTTCAGTTTTCTACCACTATTACGAATTATATTTTCTTTTGAAAATAATGCACATTTTTGAAAGATGATTCCTCGGAATCGCAAGAGCGTACATGCTGAATACAATTTGAGCAATAGTGAGCAATATAATAGCACGTAAATATTTGAGGCGAAAATACTAACTCATGAAAAGACTTTTGCTCGACTCACGACTTGATCATAGTTTTGAGCTGGTCAAATAAGACTCATGAAATTGCCTTAGAAGTCCAGAGCTCAAGTCTGGTCGAGCAAGACTCCCGCTTGACTTTTTTGTGACGAGCAAAGGCCCAGTATGACAAAACGTGAGTCAATCAAAATTCCAGTGTACCTTTTTGGGTCCAGCAAATGTCCGAGTGGCAAAATATAGGTCAAGCAAAAGTGCAGGCGATCCATAAGGCGTCTTTTCATAGCTCGTTTGGGTCAGGCATGGTCTTATCACGCCCATTTTGGTATAGCGTGGTCTTTTCAGGGGTCGAATTCTAGACCAGTGAACCAGACCATCTTTCGGTTATCAGTGTTGCTGTCCTTAACCCTATCGTAGAAAAATTTGAACACTTTAAGAAAACACACACTTCGAAAAACTTTTCTTTTGTTTAGGGCAAATAAAAAATAGGCTGAAATTGTTCGATCATGAATATGTAAAACCTGGCAAGCACCTATAGTTATAGCTGTTTGCAGAAATTTTAGAAGCTCCGTTTCATACGTAGAGCAGGTTGATGGTTAGGTGATGTTTGGTTTTTAAGTATACAAGGAGGCTCGGTAATCTGCGGTCGCACATAAGGCTCCGACCCCGCTCACCCACAATTTTGGAATAATTGTCTACCAATTGAGGAACATATAGAAAAACACAAAAATTTTTTTGGGAATCCCAAAAAACCCAAAAAGAACCCAAATATTAAAAAAAAGTGTATGAACGAAAAAAATAGCCCCCAAAGCAAATAATTCAGTGGAGTAAAAAAGGATGCACTAGATTGATGAGCCAATGATATGTCAATATTAGGAAGGCGAGTTAAGGCGCACAGCAAAAACAACAATAACAAACATTGATAACATCAAAAACTTTATGTGCGTTTTAAAAACAATACTTAATAACAAAGTCAACAAAGCGTCAGATAAAACTGCAATTGGTTAAATTAACTTGTAATTCACGACAAACGATATGGGACCAGTCCAAAATAAGGCTAGGTAACAACTAGTCAGAAAAGAACAATAGCACTAAAGTTAAAAAACTCGCTTATTTTTTTCAAACAATTAAATTAAAAAAAAAAAACGAAAACCATTAGAAAGCAAGTAAAATATCCCAAAGAATTACGATTACCAGTGCTTCTTTTGAAGGGCATTAAGACCTGTCCCTATTCAGTTTTTCTGCGGCTGAAAAGATGAAAAAGACAACAAAGGAAAATTCAAACTAAATTAAAACTTGCCAGAAAACGCTGTCAAATCTGTAGAGCCATTTTTTTGGCTCTCAAAATACGTTAGATTGTGCCATCCTCAAACACCGATAATATAGTATGTGGCATTTCATCTTTTCATTATTAAGACTAGGTAACAAGTAGACAAAAAAGAAAAAAAGCGCAAAAGAAAGTAGTACTTTCGATTTTTATTCGAGACAAAATTACTTCCAAAGTCTTGAAAGCCATTAGTTACAAAATGAAATAATTGAATAGGTTCGTTTATTCGTCCAATGGAAGCTCTTAAGAGCTGCAATTATCCAGAATATGTCTTGCGTCGACAAAAAACGTCAAAGACGACAAATCAATTTAATTTTTTTTTGTGAAAAGCCGAAGTCGAAGCCAGGAAGGTTATAACGAATTCCTTAATTAAATTAGATTTTGAGACACCAATCCCTTTTGACACCTTTTTTGACCACATTAAATTTATATTCGACCTGTAATTATTGAGACTAGGTAGCAAAAAGACAAAAAATTGCAAATATATAATGTTTTTTTATTTTGGAAAACAAACGTAAAAATGACAGTGAAGTAAAAACGACAGTTGAAGACAATTGTAAAAAAATCAAATAAATTCTTCGGGAAAGGGGTGTCGAAGTCGTTAAGACCTTATTCTATCTTTTAAGATTTTAATATGTTCAGTTGTGCTTACATTTTAACGCCAATAATCTGATATGAAAAGTCTCAATAATAGGATAATGTGACAAAGCTGGAAAACGTGAAAAACTGGCAAATATCTTAAAAAAAAATTTGGAAAACTAATGGTATCAAAGCCAGAAAACAATAACTTAAGGCTTAAAACCGCAATAGAGATTAAATTTTAAGTCAGTAGAAAGAAGAAGCTTTCTTTCTTTGATGATTCTATGATTGAAAAAAATAGAGGAAAAATTCCTTGATCCAATTTTTATTTTAAAATCAATTACTTTTAAAAGTCATAACGGCCTTAAGCTTTCAAGTGAAAAAAACTAAATGTATTAGCTTTGAGCTGCTTAGGAAGCCAATTGAAACTATCATTCCTGAGCTTTGATTTGATATGTTCTGTTCTTCAATTAAAATAAAAGAAATCATTTTTTTTTAAAAAAAGACCGACTGATTTCAATCCGAATTAAGGATTGTAACAGTCCATGATTGGTCCAAAACTAGCCCTGATAATGCTTATCGCCCTATAGGAACACTTAATTTTGTGAATGAGCTAGATATAGATAATTTGTTAGTTAAAAACTCAATAATAAATTCTGCGTTTTTGATAATCAACGATTAATTAACGGAAAACGCCAGTTATAACTACAGTGCACTCTCAACAGATGTTGAAGTAGAAATAGCCCCCGCTTGAGTCTACAAAGATTGTATTAGTGTTGTTTGGGGTTGTATTTCAGGCAATTTTAATCAAAGTGGACTAAAGAAGCTTATTTCGTGCTACTTTTGATGAAAAAGGCTGAATTTTGAAATATTTAGCCCAAATTTTTGAGAAAAAAATTAATTCAAAACAATCAATATTACTTTTTTGTCTTTAAAAATAAAATAAACAGCCCTATTTTCTAAAAAATTTTAACAATTTTCAGCAAAATTGGCAAAATTTTAGTCAAAAATTGCGGAAAATGTGAATAAAATCAACGGAATTCACTCTATTTTCTCAAAAGTTTAAACCTCGATAACTCCTTATAGAAAACGAAAATCCGAAAAATCATTTTAATTCCATATTCTACGCTGGACAAGCTTTCTAATGATACCAGTCTCAACTCTCTACGATGAATGTATCGATCGGTGAAAATTGACTGAACAAAAAAACCCATTTGAGTTTATAGTTCCTCCCCCCTCAAGAGGGGTCGGAACAATTAAATTTACTTCGTGATTCTGTATTTGACATAAATTTTGATTGGGGAGGTGTTTAAGGATACAGCTTAGAAATTTCTCAAAGTTAGCGCACATATTCTGAGTATTCTGATCAGTCCGTCTTACACTGAATTGACATCCGATCACACCGTCTGAGACGCAATGCCTGCTGATATGACAATCCTACACTCAAAATTTTGCTTGTGCACTTTCTGCTTTTAGTTTTGTTAGATTCAGCCCGAAACTTTTGAGACCACAGTGCACTCGAAGTCACTTGAGATGAGACTTACAAGCGATCAGATACACCTGCGATCAGATACACCTGCGTTTTGATCAGATACACCTGCGTTTGAAACCAAATCTAGTCCGACCAAACTGAAGTTGCAATACTTGAACATTACTTGATTTTTTTGATGTTTGTATGTTCTTGGCAGAAATAATTGCACTTGAGGTTTTTCAATGCTAACAAGTGCTAGCTAGCTATAACGCACACATGCAATATCATATTAACAATTGAGCACGGTGCAGTTTCTCATCGGAATCATGTGGCCTAAATGCGTTCTAATCCACCTCCGATAAAAATTATACTGCGTTTTGTGGTCAACCAGTATCCGTAAATTTGAAAGTCAATTTAACACATGATTTCCTTGGAGGCTCATTACATCTAGGACATCAGCTTGCAGGAACAACTTAATTCACTGATAGGTACGGGATTTGTTCATTTTTCTAGGAGGATCGATGGATTTTCTTTTCGATCTCAATGTCCACAACAGGGAAGCTTCGTTTGATGACAAACACTGTGTAGAATTTTCTGCTGATAATGTTGGAGAGGGAAGTTGGGCCATCACAGTCGATTTGAAAGAACGGCACTATGTGAAGTCTGTAGGATTTTACAACAGGAGGGACACTGAATCAGGTTTATATCCCGTTTTTATAACCTGAGTACAGGAGATTTTGCCGTTTGTTCCAACATTTTTTCAAATTGGGGGAATATATATATATATATATATATATATATATATATATATATATATATATATATATATATATATATGCGAGTCCACCTTTTTTTTCTTCAGTCATTTTTTTTCACTCTTTGCTTGCGCATTGCAAAGAAACAAGAGAAAAATCATTTTGTAGCGCTCAGAGGATAGTTTTGATATTTAATAAATCAACCAACAAATTTTATTGTAGGTTGGAAAATAGACGCTGTTTTGAAAAATTGAAAGGTAAAGAGGAAAACGAAGACAGCAAGAGATGGTGGCGAGAGTTGAGGATAAAAATTCAATTATAATAATTTAATTCCTCTAAAAGTTGTTTTTAAAATCCATATCTATCGTTAAATTCAACACAAATTGTTTTCGATAAAAGAGAAGACTTTCTTAAAATTAGGAGGTATTAAAAAAACAAAAACCAAAAAACAACATTTTCAAAAACTGGTGAGCTCTTTCTCCTCCTTAGTACTTATTTACGGCTTTTAATTTGTGTAGTTCTATAGATATGAGATTTGACTCAAATAGAAAAACATTTTTATAGAATACACGAATTGAAATTTGCAACAGAAGATTAAAATTTATTAAAACGAAGAAGAAAAGAAACGTTTAATTTATTTTTTCTCTTCTTAAAATCTAAACTGGAATTTGTTGTTGCCGTATAATAAGGTTCTTTTTTGTTTGACAGAAGCCTTATCCAGATGAACAATTATGTATATATGAATAACAGACCAAAACAATTGTAAAGAAATGGAAACAACCAGACAAAGTTGAAAACCTAATTATAACGTTTTGATTTAGGAAAGAAAAGGCTAAAGTTTTGAATAATTTGAAAAATAATTTTTCATTAAAAATTTGTGGACAACTACTAGTTTGATTCGAAATCTCCTAAGAGTTAACCTCTAACACCCTCTAACCCCTAGCAGAAAAATTGGCTTTCGGAAAGAAGGACAATGTTTCTATTTTTTTTCCAGTTCTATATTTTGTTAATTGTACCTTCTGCTTCAAGTCACTTTAAAGCTTAGGCACTCCGTTGATTACGGTTGACCAAGAATTTCATTAAAGAAAAACAAATCGTCAGGATATCACAGGTAAAAATTATACATAGGAACTTAAATACGGGAATACCGATAACGGTATGGAAAAGTAGAAAATCCGAATTTTTCTGTAAATTTACGCGCAAAATTTTGCATAAAGTTTTTTATAGCATTGTTGCCATTGCTCATTGTCAACTTCCATCATTTTTTGT
Source organism: Convolutriloba macropyga (assembly GCF_964194025.1). NCBI lineage: Eukaryota > Metazoa > Xenacoelomorpha > Acoela > Convolutidae > Convolutriloba > Convolutriloba macropyga. The sequence continues at coordinate 34,426,382 of NC_134468.1, read as the reverse complement.
TAATGACATAAGATAACAGAATTAGTTCTTTAATGAACTTTACTCTTACACCAGTCTTTCATTGACTTTGTTTCCGCTGTTCAGATGTTTCAAATTTTTATTTAGCAGTCCGATTTCATATAAGTTCTAGAGCACTCCTCTATTTGTTTTCACATCGAAAAAATACAAAAAAATGTGAAGTTTTTTATATGGGAAGAATAAGATTTTTCGAAATTGCTGCAAAACTATGGCCAAAAGTACCTCCATCAGTTCACGAAGGGTTCATTTTGCAACTATGATTAGTCGAAATTTTCACACATATTCAATTTGTTACGGAACCGTAAAAAACAGTCACTTTGGAAAAATTCTAGAAAAAGTATCTTAGAGAACTCTGTAACCGTCTTCTCAACATTGTTGGTTCAACTTGGTCTGTGTTTGCTTAAGTTGAGCTTTCTCAGCAAATTGTTGTTCTTGCTAACCGTCATCTGTCTGAGCAGCAGTAGATGTTGCAAATTACTTGACAATGTGTGTGGTTTATTTTCTGTTAAAATTATATCAAAATGAGGCTTGTGTTTTTTTTTTCAGTTTTTGTATTACAGAAAGCTGTCTTTAGGATTGCGTAATCATGATAGTCAGAAGAACGCTTCTTCTCAGAGCAACGAAAAGCTAGACTGAATAGACTTCGGTCTCGCTGGGCAACTCAGAACAGATCCGAATTTCTCTAAAGTATGCGTTCAGTCGCACTCGACCCGCTCCTCCCCGTCGGGGACCCAAACCCGTTTAGGCAATTTCTGCGCTGGTGGGTCGTGAACCTCATCTTGGGAAGAAACCACTTGAATTTTTGTCTCAAATGTGACAGGACTAACCACGATGTGGCCTTATACCCAAGACAGGTATTTATCAGACCGTTTTGGGTCGCGAGCAAAGGGTCTGACGCAAGCAAAGATATTAACTCGAACAAAGTTTTAGTCACGTCCAAATTTGGGTCTCTTTCGACTGGTTGATACCCAAATTGTAGTCCTCCCTAGTCAAGAAGACCTCACAAAAGGAAATTATCCGTACATTTGGCATGTTCGTTTGCAAACATCGAAAACGGTCGGTGTATTTGGTCTCTTAGATTCGGCATGTTCTGTCCAGAACTTTTAATCGCGGGACTTTTGGAGACATTTTTTGGAGACAGTTATCCCCACCAGTTTTGGATGATCCCCACTGATTGATTTTGTTCTTTAGCTGAAAAATAAACCTAGTTGAACGATTTAGAGACTAAATTTTCTTTTGTTTTTCCATGTAGAAAATTGGTGGGGATTCCGTTCAATCACACTCACTGGATCTTGTTATGATCACAAGATTTCAAATACGTAAGTAAATTTCTTATGTTTTCCTGCGTTATGAAATTGACAATACCGAGACATTTTAAGCTTAAAACCAAAACAACAGAATCTAAGGAACCGAACATACAGATTCTAAGAAATTTGCTGACAATTTCTTACGCATAAAAGCCAACAAACAGACAAATCTCTTCGTTTAAAAACCGGACATACCGACGATAACGAAGAAAATCGTATTGGTTTTGGTTGTTTTTTGATAGCTATATCCAAAAATTAAATTCCACTTAAACTGACCACGTTCAGACAAAGTGGTTGAAGGCACGACGTTCTTTTGGTTTTCTCAAAAATAGCGTACCGTACAATATTCAATCTGGTGTCAAATGTAAATTATTCAAGTCTTGTGTCCTTTACCTACTTCTATACGGTTATCCTGCTTGTTATCCAGAAACGACTGAGTTGCGTAAATTGGAACATTTAAACTATCACAGACTAAAATGGTGCTATGGTGATTTCGGCTGTTTTCGACTTCTCAGGGTTTCAAAGTCTTTGTCAATGTATAATCAGCCCATTGAACTAGACTTGAGATTTCTTATCTCCATCGTGAACAACATGAATTACCCTAATCTTAACAATTTCATTTCAACAGAGACGAAAAATGTCTATTTGTGCGATCGGGATTAGGAAAAGTTAATAGTCTCGCGCTCTTAGAAGACTCTGACAGAGATATCCCTTTTCTTCAGGATTGAAAGAGTAGTGAACGACGCAGCAGATGTCCTAGAACTAAATTTTTACTTGTTCTTATCGCAATCAGCTTCATAAAGTGTGACATAAAGACATAAGGGATCGAACAATAAAATTGAGAGGCCAACAACTTTCTTACAGTGATCCATACTCTTGGAAGACTCGCTCTAGATTCAGCAATTGTATAGCATAAGTTTTAGTTTTGTTCGTTTCTGTTTTGTTTGCTCCATACGATTTTTTGTACACAATTTATTTGCTCAATCTTGTACGCCTTCCAAGGTAATTTAAGTCTTTTACAAACTACTCCTACTACTTACAAACGACAATTTTTGCACTAAGTCATTTAACTTGATCAAAGTTGTTTTATTTTAAGACCCGGAGACCAAAATCAATTAATATGTAGGGGAAACACCTCATTTTAGCGTCTTGTCAGTTTTCTTAACTGGAGTCTGTTATGTGTAGCAATTAGCCTAATTTTACTTTGGCGAATTGTGTAGGTTAGGGTTTGTTCGGCCTGGCCAATAGTTCGGATTAGACTCTTTTCAATCTGATCAAGAGCGACCAGAATCGGATTGATCTGGCCGAGAAAGGCCTATGTCTCATCTATCTGGCCAATGCTCAAATTCTGGTGTGGTGCCTCTGGACACCCTTGTTCAACACTTTTTCATTAGCAGTGGACTTCATGTGAGCGCTTTAGTAATTGAAGGTTTTTGACCAGAAGATTCACAGTTTTCTAGACGTGAATGAAAAATAACACCTTTTTATTAGCACAAACAATATATTGCGTGTTATCGAACTAATTTTTGTTCACCTAATCTGGTAAAAACAGCCGGTCAATTTTAATTAGCTTTTTTTGTGGGTTATTTTCGAATGTTTGCGTCAATTGTTGAAATGCCTTGTTAAATTGGTGTGTGATTTGATGCTCAATTTATTAGGACTCTAACGAACATGGCTTCTGCTTATTTGATGAGATATAAAGTACCTTCAAAGAAAAAACTAAGGCTTTAAATATCGCACTTGTTTTTTATTGGATTTTCTAAATAGGTTCATTAGAATAACTGAATTATTAGACTCATTAGACTTAATAAACGACGAACCGATTGGGGATGAAAATGTGTGTCCTTTATAAGAAACACGACCAAGAAAAAAAACTTCTATCACAAAAAAATTACTCCGAGCTGAACTGCTGATAGCTGAACAGTCACGAATAAAAATTTTTAATGACAAAAATCAAAATAAAGATTTTGACATGTACCACGGGTTCATGAGCCCGTGGTACATGTCAAAAAATCTTCCTAAAAAATCTTGAAAAAGACTTTTTAAAATCCGGCACAATTTTAAAAGAAGGTGTTTGGAAACGAGTTTTTTGAAACCTCGGTTATTCGTAAATGCGTGCATAAATGGAATAAAGTATCAGAGTATTTTAACTCAGCATATAACAAAAAAGAGTATCAAATTAAACTGAATGACTTTCTTGTTTCTCAGCACGAGCGCATTCTATAAAATAGCTACCAAAGAGCATTCAAAATTATAGCTATTAATAGATTGAAAACAAAAAACTTATTCTTTTAATTAAATCTTTGATAATCGTGTTGAGTACCATGGCTTACAATGAAACAATGAAAGATTTCAGAAGAGAGGAAAACACAAAAAATCGAAGACAAGAGTTGCCTTTTTTTGATAGGCACGCATGTACTTGCAGAAGCTGGCAAACCAGAAAACTAGAAAATAGCAACAAGGAAAATTCAATCAGCCTCCTGATGTCAATTTGATTAAAGCCAGAGTTGTAGTTCTATCATTTACACTTGATGGAAGCACCGAGCTCAAAATCATTCAATGACAATTTGAGCTCATGAATTTTGAGAATGAATTTTAAAAAAATGAGAAAGAAGAAAATCATTACGCATCTCTAAATTATTCATACATATGACAATAAAACCAAACTTTTCATACTACATTATACAACGAAAACTATTCTACAGGCTAGTGGAAACCAACAGATATAGATACAAACAAAGGCAAAAACGACACAGAAAAAATAAAAAAATTGTATAAAAAAGCAAAATCAAAAACATAATAAATAAATCAGAGCCACTAATGTGTACCCACTAACACAAACACTTGCTTGGAATAACTTAATTGGCCACTAAATATCAGCAAACTCGAAAAAGACAAAAAAACTGATGGAAGACTCTGTGAAAGATAGCTGTGAATAAAAATTCGCGAGAACTATTTCTGTCATCGAAACATATTTGGTACTTGTCTTCGAGCCCTCAGAATAAGTCTGAGGTTAAAAAGTCAAAAAATAAAAAAACAAAAAAGAACAATTAACTTGTATAAAAAACAAAAAATGTCATGTTTTTAATGACTTCGGAAATGTTTTTGTTGAAACCAAAAGTTATCCAGTGACCCATCTTCAAATCTTCAAGCCTTAAAAAAATTGCAAAATAACTACAACTTTATAATTAAGTTAGTAGTGCCAAAACATATATTTCAAAAATTAATAATGAGAACCATTTTCAGTTTCCAACTTGAAACTGTTAGCTTTAAGCAATGTCAATTGAAGTCCCATCTGAAAATAAAAGACAAACAACAAGATAACAACAAAATTTTTGAGGTCAAAATCTACAAGTTGCCCTTTTCAACACAAATCTGGACTTTATCAGACCATTCACTACATAAAGCATATGAAAGCTAAGTATGCTAACTAAAGGCAACTATTGCAAATTAAAATCTGCCGAATTTTTAATTGTTTGTCCGGTTTCGAAAGCTAAAAGAACTCGCTGAATAATGACAATAATCATCTTCAAACAAAAACATGCACTTTAACATTGCAAAAGAATATTACATGATACAGCTTTTGATAAAACTTTCTCAACAAATTGCGACTCTAAAACAACCGCAGGCAAAATACTCTGCAGCACAATTAATTAACCCACAAAAAAGTGTAAAAAGAGAAAACCTAGGCAAGAAAAAGTAAATCAATTTTTTGAATTCCTCTTTTTCCGAGGAGCTGGTGGAGGTTTAAAGATTTGTGAGCAATAGCCTATCTTCCGTTGTTTTGTTCGCATTTTTCAAATTTTGCTAAAAACTTGATAAACTCTTTTGTTAAAATATGATAACTTTTTAAAAATATAGTCTAATTGGTTAGTCTGATTCAAACGTTCGTCTAAATGGTTTAGTGTTCAAAGGTAGAAGAGAGTTGGTGAAATGTTTGAACCAATTTTGTGTAGAAAAGTTCAGGATTTTTCCCGTTTTTTAAAAAAATTGTTTTGAATCTGCCTATTTGGTCCACTTTGTCCAGTTTGACTGCTGGCGCAGGCATTGAAACTGATATCACAATCTTCCTTCTTCCATTTCTTAGATAATGACTAATTATACCTCCGGTTATTAAACACGTTTTACTGGAAAAAACATTTTTGAAGTCTTTTGCTAATTTGAACCGATATTTACAAAAGAAACTCATAGTTTGTTTCTGATGAGTAAAGATTTTCGTCTGCTAGAAATATTACGCATTATTTTAGACCAATTGTGTTTTAAAACAGCCGGTCTGCAATAGCACGTCCAATTTTGGTCTCATTGTTAAGATTTGCAAGGAGAATGATGGAAAAAACGTTTTTTTTTTGATTTTTTTTATTCTAAATGCGAGAAAAAACTTTTTTCTTTAAATGTTAAATTCAAAAGGGGTTTCTTATTGTGTTCCAATATAAATCAATGAAACAATATTGTGCTCTATGAGTGAAGCTCATGGTTTATGGCTCCGACAAATTGTTTTCTTAAGTCTTCATTGATTTGGTGAGACTTGCCAGCATTTCAGTTTAGTTTTTAAGTCTCTTGATTCGGTTTAATTAATGACACCTCTAATTCGGTACTTGTTGAGTTTTATTGAAACTATCTAATGCTTTCAGTTTATACACAATTCTTTCTTCCGGTAACATGACACAAAAGTATACATTTCATCATTTGATTTTGTTATAACGACTTTGTGGTCAAATTAGCTATTTGGGTAACACTTGGTACATTTTGTTTTCAATGGAATAGCAGCAAGAGCAAGACCAGTTGTGTTGTAGTGATGGAATACTATTGCACAAAGTTTATTCGGATTGTAATGTGGCACTGTATATATTTCTTGAAAAACTTATGCAATTTTTGTTTTTTATTTTTGTGGGTTACAGACCACAATAGTTTCAATTCAAACTCCAGTTATTGACAGCAGAGTTTTAGGTGCAGGGAAAGCCAATGAAAGTACATAGCATATTCAGCGAAAAGCAGATTGATTTTTGTCTTCAAAACCGTTCACATAAAACTTTTCCTGAAATTTTGACGTCTGTTTGTATTCGATGTTAATGTGTAGTCTTTCGACTTAGTCTCACCATTGGCATGTACAATTGAAGTCGAAAGTTATACTATTTAGCATCTTTTAATTGAAAACTTACAGTTGTAGTCTTATTAGGATAGATGTGTAAGATACGTTATGATTTTCATTTTCCAAAAGTATTACTCATTGTGAGAACAATTGTGTTTCATAACTGACGGTCTGCAATATCACGGCCAGTGTTGGTCTTATCGTTGATTTCTTAAAATAAAAATCATGCAAAAGTGTACTTTTAAAGTTTTTCATCCCAATTACAGGAAAATCTTTTTTCAATGAAAGGTTCATGTAATAAGAAGATGAAACTCAATGAAACTCAGTAAAACATTATTGTGTTTTCGAGTGAATTTCGTGGTTTTTATTGCTCCGACAAATTGTTTTCGTAAATTTTCAATGAATTGGTGAGAACTGACGGTCTTTATTGTTGATGTTTTAGTCTCGTGACCTCGTTTAATTAATGAAATTTTTAATCTGTCATTGTCGAGCTTTTGACAAAAAAATCTAATGCTTTCAAACGATACATATTGTCTTTTTGATAAATTAACACAATTAATATCCAAATTCCATCCTTTATTGTCGATAAAATGATTTTGTGGTCAATTTTGCTATTTGGGAAACATTTGGTATACTTTAGTTTTAAAAGAATGTCAACAGGAGCAAGACCAGTTTGGTCTAGTAAGGTCCGATCATCACGTTGATTGCAATATAATGATAAATCAAGAATAATAATAATTGCGTTAAAATAAGTTGAAATTGTTTTATATTCGGTATTTTTAGTGAATAGATTTTGATATCATAGGCTTCTACACCATTTCTGTGCAAAATTGATACGAATTTTTGATTTTTGAATGTATTTGTATGTTTTGTAGTTGTATGAGGTTCTGAAAAATGACAGGTTGCAATGGTTTTGTCTGCAGGCATAAGTGAAGCCATTGAATGAATTTAGTTGATAGCTAATTGCTTTCATGTGTTCATTTAGTTTCGAAAAATGCAAGCGTATTTTCTAACTTTGCCGTTGTTTTCTTTTTATTTGGTGGTTCTTCCCAATAAAGACAAGTCTCATATTTTTTCTGGTGAAATGTATGTCATTCGGTTCAGTTTACTTTTAATCTGATGTTATTTTGATTTTTTCATGAAGTTTTTTTTTTCAAAGAAATTGATAGACATAGTTTTGGTCGGAAAAGAAATGCTTGTTGTTTTAATTCGATTCTGTGGTTTGTCTAGTCTCTTACGCTCCTTAATGGCAGCTATCATCTGCCTTCTAATGAGTTTATTTTGCATTTGTATAGTGTTAGAGCTAATGCGATTTATCAAATGCATAAACCCACTATTTTCAAACAATAAGTGATTTTTTGAAAGTTTCCTCTCTTTTTTGGTGGATAATAAAGTCAAAAACGTGGTTGAGAGGGGCCGGATTATTTTGTGCAAACGCACATTACCGAGCTAATTACCGAACTATATTCAACAATTTTGTAATTTGCAGATACGTTGAACAGCGAATTGATAGTGGTGTTCGTGTGTGACTGGTATATTTGCCACAAATGCGAGGGAGGAGAAGAAAGGGTGCAACTACAAGGAGTAGGGGGCTGGAACTATGTGCTTTGTGAACAGATTGGATACTACATCAAAATTCAAAGCAGTGTTACTAGTACCGTGTCCCTATCAGATGCCTCACTTGGAATTTGTGAGATTGACGTTCTTGGAAAGAAAGGTTAGATAAAAGACGGAATGTGTGACAGAAGAAACTGAACAGAAATCATCGATTCGAAAAAAAAATTGCTGTCGACCAAGCTTTCAAGACTGATCTTGTCTGTTTATTCTGTCATAGCAAAACTGTTCGTTTGAAGATAGTAGCGATCCACAATGGCTTGACTGTTCTTTCCCAAGTGAGAAATCTTTGAGAAGATTCAAGAACAATTTTGGAGCAACTTTTATTAAAAAAAAAACACAGCACGACAAGTCTTGAAATACAATCCAAAGAAATATAGTCCAAATACTCCACTATCTGAACAGCTTCCCAAATGATCATTCCTAATCAGGAAGACAAACAAGATTTCACAAATTTAGAGAAAACCAATAATTGCATTCATAATATGTACACTTTCAGAATATTCGTGTTGAATACAATGGTTTTTAATGAAAATTGTCGAAAAATTGAGGAAAAATTAAGAATCGAAGACAAAGCTTGCTTGATATATACAGAAGCCGGCAAATAAAGAAAACTAAAAATTAGCAAAAACTACAGAAGATTCCAACAGCTTCCGGCTGCCAATATGATCAAAGCCAAATGCCAAAATCTATTATTTTAAAAGAAAGCAGCACCCAGCTCAAAATCATTTGATGGCAACTTGAGCTCATGAGCTTTTGAAAATGACTAGAATAATTGTAAAAAAGACTTGAAAAAAAAAAGAATTTAATGTGGATTACAAAAAATTATTCATTGAAATGTCAATAAGACCAATTCGCTCTATAATTTAGAATAAATTAGCACAAAAAATTGTATATTTTGGCACATTTTAAAAAAATAAATAAATTAATGCCATTTAAGTCTACCCACAATCACAATCAAACGCTTAGAATACCAGTCCGTTTTCAAACAAAAATAGGCATAAATAGAAAAATATCCTACAATATTACGGTATCTGATAATATTTTTTCAACCAATTGGGACTCCAAAACAACTATGGGCAAAAAACCTTGAGAGATGATTAGATTATATCAATTAAACGACTACCAATAGACGGAACGATACTGTCTACAAGAATCAGGAACAAATTATCTACAAAATACGAAAAAGCAACGTCTGATCTATTATTTTGAGATTAAAAATTTAACTATTGCCCATGCTCAGGTATTTAACCACGCAACATTGGCAGAGACTTTTTAAACAATAAAAAAAATAAAGAAGTAAAAAAATCCCGATAAAAACGTTACAAAATTAGTTAAATTTTTTAAATGAAAAATTCTCTGTCTGACATTTATTGCCAAACCATAGAAAACAAACTTTGAGATAAGCTCTAAGCTAAAAATGGGCCAAGAAAAACGAATAGCTAAAAAATTAAAATAAAAAGAAGCATTATGGAAGAACCTCAAAACCGACCACAATTGGCCAAACTTTGGGTAAAATTACTCAGTTAAACTAAATATTACTCAGAATGAATATAAAGAAGATCGGAAGACAGCCGAAACAACTAAAAGGGCTAATTTGAAAGACAGACTTCCCCCTAATGGTAGCGAAAAATGAAGAAGAGAGCAAAAACGTCTAACAATGCCAAATTGTTATAAAATCTTAAATGTTTTCTAAAAGTTCATTTTTTTGCTTCAGAACGGCAAAAATGCTCTGAAATGATCTGTTACTAGTTTAGACGAACAAAAAACACTTTTAAATGCATATTTTTGAGTTCAAAAAGCTGCTCTGAAAATGCCACTTGTGATCAAAACAGTCATTCACTTAGCGAAAACTTTTGCAAATCTACTTTTCCAGCCCCCTCTCAAAATATGACATGAGCAGGAAACCACTTTTTTTGTTCTCTATTCACTTGACTTAAACACTTTGCTTTCAACTATTTTACTTCCTGCTTTAAATAAACTCCAACAAAATTACCGATCAAAAAAGACGATCGAGTCGTAAAAAGGCAGCGCACTAGTACAATCCAATTTTGTTGGAATGTAAGAGTTTTTTAACAGCCGAAATATAGTTTTCATCATTAAAACTAGTCGGATTAGTTTAAAAGATGAATTTGTTAAAAAATCAAAGTCCGTAGTAAAGTTATGACTATGAATGCAAAAAAGAAAAATCTTCGATTGAAACCGCTGTCAAAAAAGAATGGTCCCGGCTGGGCGCTTTTGTTATAAAAAAGAGATTATGCGTAACTTTGATAACAAGAAACCAAGGAATGTAGTTTTTTTCACATTTGGTCTTTAATTCAGGTTTTGGGGCTTTACCAGTAGAGTAATTTATTTAAATTGAATGATCGCAAAAAGAATGCAAATACATCTGATGTTTCGATTTCTCGGTTTGTATCGTTAGGGAGAAAAACTATGTGAAAAACTAGCTATTTTATTCATGTAGCTTCTGCAATTGTATTTATGTTCGGCTTAGTTCTGACTGCAAAATGTTTGTTCGTGTGAATTTGTAAAAAAATCTTTCGACTAGAAAAACCATTCTTGACTAGAAAAATCAAAAAACCAAAACTACTTGTGAAAAAGAAAGTGTAAAAAATGCCGGCTGCACATATAAGATGCAGATACAGTTAGGTGATATTCCTTTATGATATAGACATACTTTTATGATAGACATATCCTCAAAAATAGACAAAGCAGCCCAGTCAACTCAACTCCCAATATAAGCAAATGTTTAAGGAAGCTAGGAGAAAGTCCATAATAATTTGTTACTTTCTTTGAGTAACAAACTAGATCGAGAACGCAAATTGCCAAATAGTGGCTAGAGTCGAAAACCTGAAAAAGCGGTTGTTTGTCAAATTGTAGGCAATGGGGCAAACGCGAGCAGGTGTTTTTGATTTGATTTAATTCTGTAAAAATATTTTGAAAACGATCAGTCAAAAGATATTCCTTTCTCAAAAAATGAGAGCAGTGTCTGAAAAAAAATAAACTGAAATATGCTATTCCGACATTTCTTGACGAAAAAATCTTTCAGAGAGACTGAATAACGGGACTAGGTAACAGGTAGACAAAACAGGTCGAAGTTTCTGTTTTTCGAAAATACTCAAATTCAAAGTCATAAAAACAAAAGCTATCAAATTAAAATAAATATGTTCTTTTATTTATATATATATATATATATATATATATATATATATATATATATATATAAATGCGAGACTTTATTTGACATTTTTTTCACCTTTTTATTGCATTTCAGTTGCACCAACAGCCAAAAGCGTGTTGGAAATTGCCAATGCTTCGTACTCGGGTGATCAGAGCGAATATTTAGACACCCTATTGACAGATATTCTGGATACAAAAGACGATGCTAATATAGATGCATGTTTTCCTGTGGCACAATCTGATGAAGCAGCTGGTCGACAATTAATGGTGCAGTTTGGTGCTCCTAAGATGCTTGCATTCATTCAGATACTCTCATCCAGCGACCAAGCTACCAGTAAATATTTTGAAACGGAATTAAGAACAAGGAGGCTCGTTAATGTGCGTTCGCACATGATGTTCCGACCCTGCGCTCATCTACTTTTTTGACTTAACTGGCTTATGACTTAGATTTTTGACAAAGAGATAATCAAAAATAGATGTTTGAGTTTAATAAAAATTCTCTACACAACCAAACTAATAAATGAATTAAATAATGCCATGCCTCATTACACCAAGATCTGCATCGAAAAGACTACGAGAAAAAAAAACAACAAAAAAAGCAAAAACTTGTAACAACGTCAAATTACAAATAGACAAAACCCTAATTACACAAATTTAATTTTTCCTAAATAGACAGCAGATAGGATTTTTTTAATGAGACTAGGTAACCAGTCGACAAGAAAGAAATATTGTGGCGAATTTCAAAAATCAATCAACAGTTTTTAAACAAAATAATTTTAAGTCATTTAAAATCATTAGCTTTTAACGAAAAATATCTTGATAAATTTACTATAAAGTCATGATGAAACCAATAGAACCTGTTTTTGTTTACACTTAGCCATAGGAACTGACTATAGATGCAAAAAAAAACTAAAAAAAAATACGAACAACAAATAAAACATTGCGAAAACACAAATTAGTGAAGCCATTAAGTCATTAGCTATTATCTGAGTATTATGTATTTTATTTCAATTTCTATTTGTAATAATTCAGCTAAATTTATACTGAAAAAATAAAAAGGATCAATTGAGCCACATTTGAAATTCATTGAGATCTCTTATTACGTGATTGTTCTAAAGATGGAGAAAAAGAAACACAAATAAACCACTCATATGATTTTTTATAGAAACACATGTTGTCTAACAAGCAAAACATCAGTTACGTCATAGTATCAGAAGACATGTTAATTTGTAAAATACAGGGAATGGTATGGGACCTCTCAATGAGGAGAATATGTTACAAGTTGACGAAAAAAACAGCAAAAACGGAAAAAAAGAAAAATCCTTATAACCTTAAAAATGTTTTATTAGCTTTAAGACTATTCGCTATAAACTGAATGATTCGGTTACTATTATTCAATCAATCCTCAATTAGATGGTTATGAGACCGGTCAGCAGTTTACGGCTACCTAAACAATAAAGTAACAGGCTAACAGAGCAAATTCAAAAAAAATGAGCAAGAAAATTGCGGAAGCCATTAAAAAATGAACTTCGCAATAAAAACTTTTCTACTTTCAATTAAATTTTAACAGCAATGGTTTTCTTGTTTTTAAGAATTTGACTCCAGTAAATCAACAAACATGAACAAACACATTAAAACTACGATTTTTTTTCAGAAAACCCGTAGTATCAACGCCAATAAAATCAATAGTTTAAAATGGAAGCTAATAAAAACCCCAAGTTAGCCTCAATGAGATGATGAGGACGATTGTCTTTCATAGCTTATCAATAGGGCATTACAAAAAGTCTTTGACTATGAAAACGACAACGAACACAGGCAAAATCCAAAAAAAATTGAAAAGGCGAGAAGAAAGTGTCGAAGCCATTTAAACCATAAATTTTTCTCTGCAAAATTTAAGTATGATCCATTGAACGTGTTTTCTAAGCCAATGCAACTATCAATATTAGATTAATGTGTTAAGATTCCAAAAAGAACCAGAAATACAAAAAAATGTCCAAAAATTAAAAAAAAGAAATTTAGAAAACTCGAAACACGAGTGATTCCTTGAAAACGATTTTTTTGTTCCCTCGGCTTCATTAGACTGTAAATCAGGCCTGTCATTAACGGAACCTCGGTATGAAAAGTGACTAGTCTCTAGGTGACTTAAAAATAAAAAAAGGGCTCTCATAGAGAATTCGAATTTTTTTGATAGTAAACTCCCCTATGAGACCAGAACTAGTCTTTTTTTTCGCCTTTCGTCTATTAGGAACTCAAAATTGATTCTTTTTGTTGCGTGAAAACTTCAATCCTCGATAACTCCTCGAAAAAAACAATATTCAAAAAATCTTTTCGAACTCTACGCTGGACGAGCTTTTTAATGATACCACTCACATTTCTCTACGATAAATATATCGGTCCGCCAAAATTGCCTGAATTTGAGTGTATAGTCCCCCCCCCACAAGTGGGGTCGGAACAATAATTGGTATCGTAAATTTGCATAATGTCACAACCCGTCAAATGATTAACAATGTACAAAAATTGCAACTATGAACATATTCTCAATTCAAGTCCTCGGATATATTTGGGCACAGTTATTCTCTTGAAATTTGATCTGACCAGAAGAAACTGTTTACATGCCGGGATGAAGTTTCTTTGGTTTCATACAAAGTTCATGTGTGATTACATACTGTCTATATTTGATTTATGTATGAATTCCAAGAAATTTTTCCAATTTCTATCAAAGAAGAAAATTATGCAGTTTTTTGGCCTTAAAATTTTTTTTATGATTCTTGTGTAACTTACAAAGAATTGTATAACTACGAAAGAAATGTATGTTGATCTTTGTATCACTATTAAGAAATCATACGAGTCATATTTGACCTAGTATGATAACTAGGAATCATATATGACCTTGTACGGTTACTAAGACTCGTATATGATCTAGTACGAAATCAAAGAAAGTTTTATAATCGGCTACAGTTTTATAATCAGCTACAGATTGCATGAATAAACATCAACCTACTTGAGTGATCATCTCTTACCAATGTTTACCGAAGACTACCAGAATCCAAAATTTTGTTTCTATTGTTCACATAGTTTTATGTTAAAGGAAATGAATTAAGCGAGCAAACGGTTATTTTAAACTTGCGAAGCAAGTAATTTTATGTTATGCGAATAGTCCCAATTTCTCGCCCAATGAAATACTAACAACATTTCTACAACAGTTTTTCTAATATGATATAAGGAAAATACTTAAGCTTTTCCCTTTTAGGTGTGTTGTACCTAATTATGTTTTTAGCCACAGAAATTTATACGAACGCGGTGACATTCACGCCCAGTCTACGCAAGATCTTGCATTCTCACGGCACTATTTCTATGTCCATGCGAGATCTTGGTTTCACCAAGAACCACACGAAGGTTTCAAGGATCTTGGCAAGAACGTGCGTGATTTTCCAAGATTTACATATTTTACAAATCTTACAAACTTATACATCCACTTAGATTGTTTCTTTCCTCAAGAAAGTTTTAGTGACCAAAAGAACTCTCGTTAAATAAAAACAATATATGAAAAAAGCAAGGCAACCTGGATGATTCTATTCTGTGCGTGGGACAGAAATTGTACGCATGATCAAGGAAATTGAAGCATTATCCATGAGATGGCCGATTTGCGGGCTTGAAATTGATCATTTTAATAATCAATTAGACCGTTTCAACGAACTTTTCGATATGAAAATTTGCTTTTTAAGAGTACTAAATTGATGAAATATTTGAAAAATTGTAGCCATTAATTTGATACTCTTTATCATCTTTCCTCTTATTGTTAGTTTAATAAATATGTTCTGCTTGGCCATGTTACTGATCAACTGATTAGAAATTTTGCTAAGCTGTTGTTAAAATCTAAGAGTCAGTATTTTTTTTGCTACTGAATTTTTAAAAAAAAATTGAGTCTTTTCAACGCGCGCAATGCTCTTTTTTTGCACAATTTGCTTTATTCTTAGTTAATTTTTTAACGCTCTCCTTTGCACAATTTCCTGTATTTTAAAATTAACTTTTGAGCTCTTCTCTACGTAATAAAAAATCATCAAGAAGAATGCCATCCGTTAGAATTGTATAACAAGCAATATAGTGATGTTTAGAAGTAAATTTTGAGCTAATGATTATTGAAATTTTCTTCTATCATTCGTTCTGAAAATTTCCCCCTGATATAATTTGATTCAGAACTGACATAATTTTTTCTGATTCAAATTCGTTTTTACTCATTTCTTTTTTAGCTCTTTTCTTTGCAATTCATTTTCTTCAAACAATCATTATTACTTTCGACGTGTTTGCACATATATCATCTGTCAAATATGTAGACTTTTTTGTTGAAAACTCGATACAATTAGTTCACTATTTCAATTAAAATAATTTGCAATTGGTTTAATTGCAATGAATTAGATTGATAGGATTAGACAAATCGATTAATTTTGTTTTTCTTTTTTTTTTAAAAAAATCAATAATCTCATCAGAAATTCATGTCATTCCTCTAATTTCAGCACCTTCAACACATATGAGAGTTTTAGATTGGTTGATGGATCCGGGACTTTGCGAGATACCCTCATGTTTAAATTGAACCTTTATTAAACCTTCATGAAAAACGCGTCAAAAACAACTTGAAGAACAATTATAGCGTGACAAGTCCTGAAATACAGATTAAAGAATAAAAATCACGCTAATAATACAAACTATTGAATAAATTCAAAGACAAAGAAACGAAATATGAAGTCCAACCTCTATGCCAAAAAAAATAAAGATAATGAGCAAAAAGACGAAGTATAATGAGTGTTATTAACAAAATAGCATAAACAGCGAGCAAAAACGCGATAAAGATTTTCAGATAGAGAACTTAAAAATTTCTTGCGTAGTTAATTGAAAAAAAGCGAAGTTCAATTCAGATAGAACTTTGTAACGAAACACGAGGAAACAGATAACGCAAACAATAATTTAATAACTTTCTAAAAAGTTGTTTTCACCAACAACTCCTTAGTGCTGAAAGACTTGAATGAAAGCAATTTTATCCTGTTACAATCATATTTTGAACATTTGAGGAGAGAAGAGAGAGAGAGAGAGAGAGAGAGAGAGAGAGAAGAGAGAGAGAGAGAGAGAGAGAGAGAGAAATGATTTATCTGCACAAGCAGGGAAAATCAGAACTTTAAAAAGCATTGGAAAAATCAAAAAACGCACAACTTCATCGTTTCTTGTTAAACTTGGCAAATATGAATACATAAACATAAAAATATCAAAACTGCAGAAAACTTTTCAAACAAACAAGACGGACGAGATTTATGATGGACCTTGTGTTATAACCAATTGATATGTCAATAGCAATATCAATATTCTTCAACTAATCTAAGATAAATCTTTATATTCCGCAATTAAATAGTTTTTAAATGCTATCCACTCGTTTCTGTTCAGAAAGCTTTAAAAAAAATTACATTTTGGCTGCAGATAAAAATGACCAACAATCTGATTCCAGTTACAAGTGTTGTCGGAAATGTAACAAGGAGTATTGGTAATGTCCGTTCAACAAGAAAAAAACAAATGCCAAAAATTCAGTTGCGACCATGAGGATCGCTGTACGTTTTTATTACGTAATCGGCACTCTAGTTTTACGCTACAGCCGAACAGCAGTATCTCGAAAGTAACAATTTTGCTCAATCTAATACTAAGAGAGATCATAACCGACTATTATCGGACGAAATGCACTAAAAGTTTTAGTTTAGGTGACATCGGTTTTATTGTTTCATCTGTAGGAAGCTTTTATATTTAAATATTATATTATTTAAAAAGATTCCAACAATAAATGTTTAACGAGAAAAGATGAAATAATTTTTTTAAAGATTAAATCCTCCCATTGGCTTCAATGAAATGATTATCTATAATCTCTTATTAGTTTTTCATAAAAATTGGAAAATTAGCAGCCAAGCAGAAAGTTTTATTAAACGCTAAAATTATTTTTGCCTGGTCTCATCTGGAAAAGAAGCATCAAAGCTGTTTCCGATGCTACTTTTCAGGCAATAAAGTGTTTGGCTTTATCACTAGGGACAGAAATCAATTTTTGTCCTTTTAAACATTCTCAACTAAAATGTGATTATTACGCTCAACTTTGTCGCAAACTAGAAAATTTGTGATATATTTGAAATTAATACGCTTCTTTGTCAAATTCGATTTTCTTTCTGGACTTAAAAGTGCATCTTCAGACGTTACAAGGCGTGAAACGAAAACAATTGTGAAAAATTAAATGCGCTATTTTCTCGAAATTTGAAAAAAAAAATGAAATTGAGTATACGTTCTATCTACACTACCAAACCATGGAAATTACAATTAATCATTAGTATTCAAGTGTTTCCCAATTTTTACGAGAAATTTTTCAGTTCTCAAGTTTTCAAAAATTTGGTATAGGATTCGCAGCGCCCATTTGGAACGAATAAATGAATGCGTTATTTGATTTCTTACTCTTATTCCAAACAAATGTGTAATCAAATGCGGCCATGATGATCGTTTCACGTTTTTATTACGTAATCAGCACTCTAATTTTACGCTACAGCCGAACAACAGTTTCTTGACTGTAAAAAATTTGTACCATCTAGAACTAAGAGAGATCAGAAGCGACTGTTATTGGACCAAAAGCACTAAAGGTATTTTTAAGTGGCATTGGTTTTACTGTTTCATCTGTAGGAAACTTTTATATGTAACTATTATTTTATATTATATAAAAACAGAGAACCAATACTAACGACAAATGTTTAATGAGAAAAAACGGAATAAAAATTCTCTTTAAGATTAAGTCTTCGCCAAGCAGGAAGATTTTATAAAAATTGAACCAATTTTTGCCTGGCTTTATTGAAAAATTAGCATCTTAGTTGTTTACCCGAATTATATTTCTGTTACACGGCAACAATACGATAAAAAATCTAGTAACAAAACATAAGAACAAACTAATTAAAGCAAACTGTTCAACAAAAATTTTTGCCGCGATTTTGGTTTCTCGAAAAAAGTTTCATTGTCATCAATCCAGTCTTTAGATTTACCACTTACTTTTTGAGTCTAACAATTTAACTTCCCTAAATAAATTTTACTGGTACCCTAAAGTCAAAACAACCACGTCCTTAATTTCATTTTAAATATATTTATAGTTTTGCATAACATTATTCTTGAAACAATGAAACAAATGTAGATAGGGCAATTAATGACAACTGCTAAATGAAGAAGATGTTTTCATTCCAAAAGAAAATGGCAGACCTACAAAAACTATTTTATTTTTTTTAAAAAAAAACGATTTGGAATTGAATATCTGAAATTAAGAAAAAAAAACAGTTTTCATATCCAGATTAATTTTTCAGTTGAGCTCAGTCACCTGTCAGGCAATTATATTTTTGGCTTTATTAATAGGGAGAGAAATCAGTTTTTGTCCCTTTAAACAATCTCAACCAAAATGTGATTACGAAATAAGTCAATTTTTAAATAAATTTGTGATAGATTTGAAATTAATACCTATCTTTATCAAATTTGATTTTCGTTTAGAACATTAAAGTGTACTTTCAGACGTTACAAGGAGTGAAACGTAAAACTTTTGTGAAAAGATTAAATGAGCTCTTTTCTCGAGAATTGAAAAAAGAATTGAAATTGCGTTTACGTTCTATCGATACTACCAAACCATGGAGAATACAATCAATCATTGAAATTCTAGTGTTTCCCATTTTTAGGAAAAACTTGTCACTTCTAAAGTTTTTCAAAACTTTGTTATACAAATCGCAGCCTCCATTTTAAAAGAGCGAATAAACAAATGCGTTATTTGATTTTTTTATTCTTATTTCAACCAAATGTGTAATCGAGGACCTATTGAATCAGTTTAAAATTAATATTTTTTTATTCTCATTTTATTAAATAACAATATCTTGTCATTATCTATGCGTATAAAAAGGTCAGAGGTGTTATTGATACTACCTTTGTATGGACAAAGCTGTTTCGAAGATGAAACCAGGTTGACCAAATATTTGGATCTATGCTGTCCCCCCCCCCCCCCAGCTTAGTGGGAATATATTTTTTTATGGGATGTTTTCCATTTGTGCCCTCCCCCAGTACGTTATGCGCCCCCAGTTACAGAGCACGTGCCATTACATAGAAAATCATTATGTAAAAATATGGTACGTGCGTCTGGAGGTTGCAAATAATATGCTCCCAGTAAGCTGGAGGGTGGGGGGGGGGGCACAAACGGAAAAGATCCGTCATTTTATGACCCTCAGGCGCGCGTGCATTATTTTTACATAACGTGCTATATAACACATTATTGTAACGGGGGGTTAAAAAACACTGGGGGAGGGGCGAAACAGAATAGATCCAAATATTTTTAATCGCCAAATAAATTTGAAGAATTGGAGCAAATATAGTGGGTGGGAACAATAATCTGTTGCTGCTTTTCATTCGTGTTTGATTTTGCAACAAAATGTGTTTTATGACCTGATTTGTCAATAAAAAATCTTTTGTTCGTTCATTTTATCCAACAGTTTAGGTCCTAAATTTATTGCAAGGTACAATAAATTCTTTGTTAAAATGCTGATTTACCACCATATGGTAAGTTTGATTTCAATCTACTTGTTTTAAAACGTGGAAGTCAATGATGGATTAGTAAACTGGGAAAATAACTTGACTTTTTCCTTGGATGACCAAACCAAGTACTGTGAAGCAAATGAAACAAACCCTATGATTGAAATATGACAACTCTGTGTCGGATTGTTACCTACATTCCCCAGACAGCCATTAGCAGCTTAAGTTTTCTATCTTTGTTAACAAAAAGTGATGAATTTAGCAGATAAGACACTCGTCTGTTGAAAGCTCCCTATAGATATCTTACTATTCCGACGGCATTAAGAGCAGTGCCTGCTTTAGGTGAAAATATGGAATTGCTCGAAATACAACAATGTGCTTCATCTTCTTCCTGTATTCCCTGTGAAAAGTTGCAACCAACAGATGGACTGCCGGGTGTTTGGATGTCTTCTACGTGCAACGATAACTTTCCCAATTCCTACAAGGCTACACGAGTCTCAATCTCCCTCCAGTCTCAAGCTAGAGTGGAGAACAACCTGTTAATTAGTGGAATTGACGTATTTGGGCGTAAGTTTAATTCATTAAGACTCAATTTTTACAATGTTTTAGTAATTGTTTGTGTTGAGCAAATCTGTTTTGCTAAGGATCCCTTCGGTTTGGCAATTCATTCAAGCGCATATTTTGCCGAGGTTTATTTGATAACAAGTTACATTAAGTGTGGAACTAGAGATTTACATCTTGACATCCTGTCCAAATCTTGACCATATACAATGCTGTCAGTATTCTTATAAGAAAATGAAATACTAATTGCAGGAATGATCACATTAAATGGATATTGAATTGTCGGCGGAGATTGTATTCTTGACCCACTAAATGAAACATCGTAGGTTGTCACTCATCAGGAACTCATTAATTCATACGGATTATACCAGTATACCAGTGCAATTATAGTCCAACAAGAGTGCGGCCAACTGCCTCAAAATGCATAGATCTAGTATTTGCTCCCAACAAATTGAACAGTCGAACAATAATCACGGATATAAGCGATCGCTATCCAGTTTTAGTAGAGCTTCCAAGTACAAAAAAGACAGAACCAAGAGCACCTGATAACTCGAGTCAACACCTTATGATTTTGATGTAAGGTTTTTCATTTTCGAAACAAGCCAAAAGTATTCAAAATACGCAAGCCTAAGAAAATTAATTTTTGTTTGATATTAGGCAGAAACCCTTCAATTAAAACAATTTTCAGATTCTATAACGAGTTCTGCTCTGATGCTATTAAAAAAAACCAAAAAAAACAAATGCGGACAAACTGATCGAAATCTTTGCAAACGTGGGAACTTCTTGGGCAGCAAACTTTCCTAACACAGCATCTATTCTTTTTTCTGGTCCTGAAATTATTCATAATTTTTTTATATCCAAAAAAACACATGATAAGGTGATGAAATTGATAAAAAAAACTGTACGCAAATAAAACGTCAGCTGGTCACGCCAACAAAAATTATAAAATTCGCAAAACTTCAGGAACCGCTCTTGAAGCTTTTAGCTGACATTTTAAACCAAAGCATTTGAGAGGACACTATTCCTACTTTTCGGAAGTTTGCAAAGGTTGTTAGTATTCAAAAAAGTGATGACACTGCTGTGCCAGAAAACTATTGACCAAAACGTTTGCTATTGAGATTTAGTAAATTTTTTGAAAAACTTATATAACAAGATTGTTAAGTTTCATTAAAAAGCATGACATTTTTAGCCCAAATCAATTTGGTTTTTAGCCGAGTTCCAATTGTTTTGACACAGTAAAAAAAATGACAGATAAAATCCGGACAGCAATTGAGAGCTAAACTTATGGACAATTATTCTCGCTTGATTTGAAAACACTTTTGATAGAGTATGTCGTCAAATTTTCCTCAAAATACTTGAGTTCTCAGGCTTTTGTGGTTAAATAAACAATCATATTGAAAGTTATCTGAGTGACAGGAAACATTTTGTTCTACGGGATAACTCAAAATCAGCGCTAAAGTAAATAAACTATTGAGTACCTCATGGTTCAATCTTGGGGCCCCTTTTGTTCATTTTTGTATGTCAATAAACTGCCTAGTGCCGCAACGGATTTCAGAATTGTTCTTTATGCCGATGATACCAGTTAATATCCTTCCGGTAAAATGTATGGCGTAGTCTTGGAGAGAAATGTTAAAAAAATGTTCCAATGTCTGTTCTTAAATAAGCTAACCAAGAATGCGTTCAGCAATGATTCACCAAATTATCTTAAGTCTTTTCAAAAGAATGATTAAATATCTCGGCATAAATCTTGATAAAAATCTAAATTTTCGACACCATACAAACCTTGTCAGAAGAACGTTGACGCATTTCTGTAGAACGATTTATAATTTACATAATTTTTTATCACGCAAGCATCTTCTCTCAGTTTTTACGAAGCACATGCAAAATCATTTATCAATTTCGGCGTCTTAACCGATAGCTGTTTTTATAGGTCAAATCTACAGGATAATTAAAATATGCAAAAACGAATAGTGAGAGCAATATTTTCCATAACGAATTTCAACTTTGTATCAGAAATTTTCCTTGAAAACATGATCTTTTCAGTGTTTGAGCTACACGTTTCAACGATTTTCTGCAAGTTATTTTAAAGAATAAGAGACTGTAGCTTTGATAATGTTGTTTGTTTAAACGCTCAATTTTCAAGTACACTATGCAATAGAAGAGTATCTCAAGGGCTCTTAAAACCATCAGAAACTCGGAAAAAAATTCAACAACTTTCTCTTAGGAATAAGTTATTGGAAGCCTTTAATATCCTACAATCTATAAAATTTCAGCCAGCATACTTGAAAAATTTAACAGAGCCAGCGTTCTAACATTTTTGCAAAGGTTTCAATGAGACTTATGAGTTTGATATCGCAGAAGTTTGTGACCTTTTTTCTATTGAGAAACGGCCAATGTTGAAGGTTTTTACGTTAGGTTTTTAATTGGGCAACCACCCGAAGATAAATGATTTTCTAATTGTTTGTCTTTGTTGGAGTAATGTTTATTTTGAAATAAGTACATCAACTTGTACCTGTTAATAATCCAACGAAATTCAATTCAATTCAATTCAATTTTGACCAAAAGTCATGCATACAATGCTGTTTAGCTGTTTCGCTGCTGCTTCAGTAATTACAGATGGAACAATATACTGGAGAAAAAAATGTTTCAAAATTTAAAAATCAATTATATGAGACTTTTACTCAACAAAGAAAAAACCGTGCTCGACCTATAAATCAACTTTAGTTCAACTTTTCAAATTTTATTTGGCGACACATTAAAAGAGTATATGTTTGACCAAAAATTCTCATGATAATTATTTTCTCTTTGCAAAATCTTTTCATGGATTTTAAGTAGGAAGCTTGATTGTAAAATTTTAGTCAGTAAAGCCCCCACCCGCTAAAAATTTGAGTTTTTTCTTATCGTGAGCACTAAACCTAATGTCTGGCCGTCCATTTTCACCATTTTTTTGCTACAGGTAATAATGAACCTCGCTTGCAAATTGCCCAAGTTGTAAACGTCACCACGACCTCCATTTTGCTACAATGGGCTGTTGACATGCCTGGGTCCGCCGTCAACATATCTTTGGACTCTAATCACGCAAGTCCAGTTTCCATAGAAACAGTTGAGAATGCTATTTTGTACCATAAAATCGAAACATTACAACCAGGAACAACTTATCAAGTTCTAATGGAACCGTACAGAGATTCTGCTTTGGGTGACACAAAACAACTCTACACCACAACAGCGCTTGGAGAAATTCGATTTGCAGCAATCCGTAGTTTCGTAACGTGGATTAATGCCACCGTCGAAATTCAGGGAAACTTTGATAACATAACTGTCATCTTGCAAACAAGTTTTTCAAACTCCATTCGTCGATTCTCGCAGCAGGAGACCAAATTTTGTTTCGCCGATTTAACGGCAGGTGAAAAGTACATATTATCTCTATTAGTTCAGGCCGGTCTTCATTCAAATCGTGTAGAACGGTTGGTGGCAACAAAATCAGAGCAGCCAAAACTGATAGAACAAGTGACTGGAAACACTGGATCGGTTACTTTTTTGTTCCTAAACGAGGGAAAAGGGTATACATTTACATACACAGTTTACAACCAGTCTCAAAATGCAATCTTGTCAGAAGTATTGCCCTTTCAAAAATACATCAGCAAAACATTCGCTCCCAACTATCGTGGCATGGTCGTAGAAGCACAGATTATGTCCAATTTCAGCAGTGACATCGCTAAGTTCACGATTGGAACTGCAAATATTGAGTCTGCTTCATTCAATCAAACTGGTATTTACTTGCAAGTCCAATATGAAACCAATTCAGATGCATACGATGGTGTCTTTTTCAAAATCGACCCGGATCCAGGGATCTCTTTCATTTTTATACCGGGAAAAATATGTTTTTCAAAGATGTGTTTACAAGCGAATACAAATTATGGCTTGTTTTGCTTTAATAATGGTTTGCATAGGCCATTAAAATCGCTAATAGCTATTATATTTAAATTACTCTATATATTCAAACGGAGAAAATGAAAAATGAACCAGATCCGCATTCAGAACCTGGTATCCGAAATTTCACCAAGGACCAAGAAGTTGTCCTGGACAACATTTACTGTGGGCGAATTCTATCTGTGGGAATAACTCCCTTTTACGGTGATACAATCGGAGTTGAGCACCAAGAATTGGCCTATTTGGAATCATGTCCGGACTTTGACAGCGTGCGATTGGACTTTGAACTTGATGAGGTGTCGAGGGAAGGTACTCTGAGAACAACAGTTCCATTCAAGGGAGATGTATCCAAGTTCGAAATACTCTTCATGCCTCTCAGTCTCAAATGGGAGAAAAGTAAGGCAGAGATCTTATCATACATTGTTTACAATCATCGCTAATGGGATCTTGAAACTAAAAAAAAACAAATTATGGCTCGACAGAATATGAACGACTATGGCACCTAGAATAGTTCTCTGGTTTTTGAAGAGACAAGGGGGCTAGGTAATGTATGTTTGCACATATTGCTCCTGCCCCTCTCATCCACATTTTTGGCTGAAATATCGACCAAATCAAGCAGAGATAACCGGGTCGAGTTTTGGCGATGAATTTTTGTAAGAAATTCGGTGAGAAAACACCGCGTATTTCTTACATCAATTTGCAGTGAACCGCTTTGATTTTTTTCACCGCGTTCTCAGTGTTTTAACAAATACGAAATATGCGTACACGGTTTTGAACCTCGCAGATCCACTTTTCTTCAACCTCTGAATCCACTGCGCCAACTGTGACGTACATCTACGCTATTTCTTGTGAATTTAAATTGGATTCAATAAAAGTTGGAAAACTAATGCGTTGAATTTTTGTAAGATATGCAGTGGATTTTGCGGTAAGTTTTTGTAAGAAATGCGGTGAAATATTTTTTCCAACGCATTCAACGCAAACGCCGCATTTCTTAAAACAATTCACTGCATTTCTTACAAAAATTCAACCAAAAAATCTCGACCCTGGGTAGGTAAAAAGTAAAAAAATGGAAGCTAGCTCATATTATGTAATTTAAAACTTGATGTGTTCTCAGACGGATATACCAGTGAAGCTCAAATGAAATTTTTCGTTCACTAGACTGAACCTGAACAAAAATTGAACCAAGTAACACATTTGACTGTTAGATATAAAGAGAAATCAACATTAACAGAATTTCGTGAGCAGAAACGCACCGATTTCATACGAAACAAATGTAATTTCAATGTTCAGTTCAGTCTTGCCCAAGTTTTGGCAGGAAACAAAGCTTTATGATTACCTCAGATTGGTTAATTCCTATTCAATTTATTTAGATTTGTCATTCTCAAATTAGATTTGATGTGCGCTCACATTTTTTTTCAACCGATTGGCCAACCCATAAAACCAGTAACCATTTCAAAGCTTAGATTAACCATAAACTTAGATAATCGTTTTTGTTTTTTTTTCATTACAGTTATCGACAAAGTGAAAAAAACTAGACAATAAAATAGAAACACATAAGACATGATTTAAAAATCACTTAAATTGTTCAGGAAAAAATGGGCTTTTAATAGCAATTTCTGCTGTTAAACATCTGCTGTTAACCTTGAAACATTAGGTTACTACGAATGCTTTAGAAAACAGGAAACCTGTTTTTATTGAGAAAATGAGACAGAACAACAAAAACAAGAAAAGTGTTTCAAGGTTAATATTTTCAAGGTTATTAATTCCAAGGAAAAGTAAAAAATACACAATGTTTTGACCTTCACTCAATTTTTTTAAATAAAATTTCATTGTGAGCTATTTATCAAGCTATTTTTTTTCTCATTTTGGAATTCAAAACATTATCGAAACGAGAGACATTAAAAATAGGCAAAATATTTAGTTATGAAGCCACAAGAACTATTTGTCATTGACCAGAAACCTCCAATATACCTCTTTGGAAAACCAAAATTACTTATTTTCAATGACAACTAATGAGAGGAAACAAAAAGAAACGAAAAATGCAGGCAAAAGTCAAATCATTTCAATTCAAATCAATATTTTAACCGCACAGTTCCAGCCAACAAAACCATAAACACAAATACAAGCTCTTCAGAAAAATTTTCCTAGGTTCGTTTTTGAGGTTTTGAATGGGTGGCAAATTGTTTTTGAATTAGACAGTTTGAAAAAAAATCAAAAACCTTTGTTATTTATAAAAAAATCATCAAATACGGGAAAAAATAAAAAGGAAAACTAAAAATTTGGTATAAAAATATGTGGATAAAAAACCAAAAAATTAATAATCTGTTCATTCATCGGCTTTGAAACAATGACATTTTCGCAAATTTGGATATCAGATATTAGCTTTAAAAGCAGTGCTTAGAATCATTAAAAACAGCCATAACAACATCTAAATTGCCCAATGCGGAAAAAAGAAATTTCGCTTAAATTTGAAAAAAAAATTGTCAAACAAATTGTTCTCCTTCCACTCTGAAAGCATTGCGAAAGAATTTTATACTTTAAAACTTCTCATGTTTTTTTTGCGTTTCTATCATAACCAAAATCACTGCTTTAGTTTGATTTTTCATTTAGCTTTCCAAGTAAAAAATATGTGGACATCATAAAAAATGGTGCTCTTTATAATCCATTTACCATCAATTGTAAAAACCTGACGACAGTTTCGCTTCTTGGTTTGCGCAGTTATCAATAACAGAAATTGGTGTTTAATATTAACATATTTGGTCAAAAATATCTGAAATTGATCTAAACCTACGCTAAAACTGAGCAAAATTACATAAAATGCCAAAAGTTTAAACTTGGATAATTCCTCGAAAAGGACAAATTTTCAAAAAAAATCTTTTTAATTTACAATTCTACGCTCGATCGGCTTTTGGCTGTATAATGATGTCCCTCATATCTTTCTACATCAACGATTGGCCAAATTACTCAATAAGAAAAAAACCAGTTGAGCATATCTGCCTCCCACATAGTAGGGTCTGAACAAAAAGCTATAGAATTTTGCATCGTAATTTTTGGCTTACAACATTTCTGACTACACAGATTTTGTTAGGTTGAACTGCAGTCATTGAATTCAGGTTGCAACTCTTACAATTTGAGCTCATACAAACCTTCATGAAATTTGTGTCCTAATTTCATGTCATAAAACTGCCATCGTTTCTTCAACTTGACACAGTTGAAAATCTGCAACCACACTTCACATCTCTTATACGTGCAATAAGTGAACCTTTTC
The DNA here is from genome assembly GCF_964194025.1 of Convolutriloba macropyga. Taxonomy (NCBI): domain Eukaryota; kingdom Metazoa; phylum Xenacoelomorpha; order Acoela; family Convolutidae; genus Convolutriloba; species Convolutriloba macropyga. Next base: position 34,398,850 of record NC_134468.1, on the reverse strand, counting down.
ACTAAATTCATCCAAGCATGTTTCCGGTATTGCGCAATACCAGCAGCCGAGAGCATTTTCTAACTTTATACTACAATGACTTTTATAGTACATACATAGTGTTATTGCTATATTATGTTGGTACTAGACAGGATAACTGAAATTTGGCCAAGAAATGTTAACTTAGAGCAATTGAGAGAAGATCCATGCCTGTTTCTCTCTGAGATCTAGATTCAAACTTCTTGAATTATTGGGCTGCAGCTGAACTAATTATTAAAATCAACATTTAAGGGATATATTCTTTTTATGATCCTAGATATGTTTTATGATATGATCCTATATATGGTTCTATATATTGTTGTATATTTGGTGATATATCTCCTTCTATATATGGTCCCTAATTACTAGAATCCGTATGAATAAAGGGTTTGCTTTAAGCGGGCTATGACAATGAACTGTGTACCGCAGATGATAGTAACACTTTCAGTGGGAGAGAATGCACCATAATTGCTGAACCTGTTCCTATCACAACGGCTTACGTAACGGGAGCATACATTATTCTAACAGTCACTAGCGAGGCGGGAATAGAGACGTCAACTGGAAACAACCCAATTCCGTTTGTGTGGAGTCCAGTGATGCCCCGGTTCGAGGGCTGTCTCACTAGTTATTTTGCGAGTATCTCTGTGACCAAATACAGCTGTTATGTGCATTTCAATATGACAGATAGGCGACAGCTGTTTTATGGCTACTTAGTGGATGGTTCAGGAAACCCATACACAGAAAAATTGGGTAAATATTTTTCCTTTCAGAACTTCCTGCTGTCAGTTTTAACAATTCAGACCACGATCTCGTCACAAAATCCTTTAAAAATTTATTTGTAAACTTTTAAGAATCTGGATAAGAACTTTGAAAGTGAAAAGGTATTGAAGTGCAAAACTTGAAGGAAACGAAAAAAGGGGGATAGTCTTAGCGAAGATAAAAGAGAGCATTTAACCAAAGTTTTTAGTGAAAAAAAAGCTAATTTTTAAATCTTCGTGTTCTCTGTTTTCAAATTTTCTCTTTATTACTCGCGCAACCGTAAATTAGTTGCATCCATTAATTGATGTTGAGAGTTTTTATATGCAAATTTAATTCAATATATGTGGGCCGAATCTCTGCGAGAAGACAGAAGAAATACAATCAAAGATGTTCCACTGAGACACAAAAGAACAATTGTAATACGCGTCTTTTCTTAAACAATGAATTATCTCTGAAGAAATTAAGCTTACAAATTTTTTAAATAACTTATCTTTTTAACTAGTATCAAAAACATCTCAGAGTGAACCAATAATTGGGGTTTAATATTGCAAGGTCAACATAAGAACAGCCCAGGTGGGCACCAAAATGCAAATTATATGAAAAAAATTAAAACAGTACAATGTACAGTAGAATTTTTGTTTCACTTCCTTCAATAGAAGCATCGTTCTAAACTTCAATGAAATGGGGATTGGAACTTTTTGTTACTCTTAATTTTTTGTATTCACTTATGGCCGACTAAAAGACTTTGTTGAGAGATAAGAATGTGATACCATTAGAAGGCTCTTGAAAAACTGAATCAATTGTTTAAAAAATCTTTTTCGAAATTTTAAATTTTGACATAAAATGAGCGAAATTTGCAAAATTTTTCCACAATTGCGACTATTTCATGCTTCGTATACGCTTAAATTCTTATATACATATGAAATTGATTATGAAGATTTCTTGATGCAAACAATTAAACGTGAAATTTTTTAACGAACCTATTTAATTATTAAACAGATCAGAACAGAAAATTCCACTGTGGCTAACTTTCAGATTTTGTTTCGCAAAAACTGCGAAAAAAATCATTGAAATAAAATTTTGTCTATAATCCAAAAAAATAGTGTCTTTTAAGTCAATTTCTGATTACAAGATTACAACGGAAGATAAGGATCGGTTTGATGTATGTGAAGCATTTTTAGGCACGCCTTCACTTATATGCACAGAGTAATTTGGAATTTATTTCGAATCATACCATTTTTTCCTAAAATATTGATAATTACCAACATCAACATCCTAAAAATAAAAAGTTTGTGGTACTCAGAACTGATCAAAAAATACAAATATTTTGTGAGGGAATGGAGCTCATTTTGCTCATAAAATTTTACCTACTATTGACGGATAAAAAATTCTTGTTTATTTCATTAGCTAGTCAATGGCTAATCCGTTTTTGCAGAGTAATAGTATTCATTCTTTTATTTTATTCTTTCTTTTTTTTATTTGATTCTTTACAAATTCGCCAAACATAATATAATTTGGTCTACATACTTAAACAGTTTTTCAGCGTTTAGCGTAATTTATTTTGTATTATCTACTCTAGTTTCATCCTTTTCGAAAACAACTGAATCATAAAATTAACAATAGTCATCGAGCAAAGAAATTGAAAATATCGGTTTCAATATAAGAAAACCAAATAAAAGATGAAACAAGATATACCTCTAAACTATGGTTGAGAGGAAAAATTGAGAAAAGTCTGGTCATAGATAATTCTTAAAAGTGTTTCGTTGCCATCATATTCAGAAGCATGAAAAAAACGGAAATCTTAAAGAAGAAACTTTGTTAAAAAACAAACAAATTTTAATTTAAATGTTCGTGTTTTTTAGTTTTGAAACTTTTTATCATTCTATTGCAACTGTCCAAGCAAAAACCTTTCCACGCTTCCTATAGGTTTATGTGCTTCTACCAGCATGAAATTGATAATGGAATGTTCTCGATGGAAACAATTAGAAGTAGAATTGGTTTTTGGATTTACCTAATTATGAAAAGATTAAAAGGAAAAACCGAGGGTGGCTGTCAGCATACATCAGCTTTTGGGTAAAGAAAAATGCAAACGAAATTTGTGAGAGTCTTTTTTTGCATTTTTTTCTGTTTTGAAAACCTTTTTGAAGATTAGATTTTTTTATCCCAAAGAAAATTATTTTGCATTTATTTTAACTTGCTTACAACGGAAAATGAGGATTGTGTCCGTGTATATGAAGTAGTTTTAGGCATAGTTCTGGTTAACTGCCTGAATGAATATTTGATTTTTTTGAATTATACCGTTTCTCCTAAATTAACGAAAATTACCAACATCAACTACCTAAAAAACAAAAAGTTATCATAAATTTGAGTTTCGTTTTTTGAGTTGCATTTTTGTTCGCATTCAAAAACGAGCATAACAACTAGAGCATTTAATCACAATTTTTGATGTACAACAAATTAATTTAGTTTTAAATTCCTTTGATTTTTCATGATCAATAAGAAATACCATAAGTAAACATAATTTGGCAAAAATTACTGTTGGAAGGAAATAATTTAACATCAAAATTAAATTAGGTTAAATTAAACAACATTAAACTATAGAAGTCAATAAATTTTTCTTTTTTGTTTTTGATGTGTTTTTTAACGAAAATTTCTTTCTTAAAACTGGCGCAACCATAAATTTCGTGCATCTATTAATTACTCCCTTTAAACAAATATATACCAAATCCGTGCTAGAGGACAGAAAAATTACAATCAAATTTCTTTCAGGGATTCACTAAACAATAACTATTGTTTATGAACGCTTTTCTCATAATTAAATTGAAACAAATCCGATAATATCAAGCAAAGGAAATTTTTATTGTTGTTTTTCATTGGTGTCGAAAACACTTCAAAATAAAGCAATAATTATTCTTTAAACTCTTAAGTTCAACTTAGGAATACGCTAGATTTGCGCCAAAGACTCCAGTTGTTATAATAAAACTTAAAATAGTACAATGTTCCGCAGAATAATTGTCTCAATTCCCTATGAAAATGAGGTTTTAGATTTAAAATTATATTTTCTTAAATTTAATTGCTTTTTTTCAGTCGAAATCGAGGTCCAACAAAGGACAAATCGTTATGCTGCAGTATTTCACGGTTTCAGGAGTGAGGCTGTTCTCTGTCAATTTCAATTATAGTCTCGAAGCTGATATTTTAGCTAGAAATGAGAAGACGAAATAATATTTCGTTTTGATTTTTTTTCACAAAATTTGACTTTTCTTTTCGAATTCTATATAAATCAAGGAGCCAAAATTAAAACAAAACCGCTCGAGAAAAAGAAATGTGTATCATTTTTTGTTGTCTAAAGATTATTTTAAAAACGCTTGTTGAAGTAGCAGGCAGTAGGGTGAAAATCTAAAAAACTAAATGACATTGTTTTATAAGGGCAAAAGGTATTGTAAAATTTTCAAACCACAAAGCATCAACAGATGACCCTATAAAGAGGTCAAACTTTAATTAGCTGTCGCTGACCTAATTGAAATGTTTTTTTCGACCGTATTTTACGCAAACAGTGACAACGTGAACGATAACATCATAAAATTCTTAAAAAACGTGTTATTTTTTGCCTTCCCAACACTCAATTTCGAAGTCTATTTTAAAACTACATCAGATGCAATTTAAAATTGGGGAAAAGAGACGAATTATTGTAGTCAGCTCGCACTCACAATGACGATCTATCGATGAAAGTTTTCAAAAATAAAATTTTTTTCAGCCTTAAGGAAAGTCATTAGTTTCAATAAAGGATGTTTCCCACATTGCTACCCAATTGATTCGACATATTTTTTCTATCTTTACAAAAATATAAAGAAAGATTGGTTTGTAAGCTTAGAAAAGAGCAATCGTTTGAGAACAACTTTGGCCTCTTTGCTATGATTAACGTACTAAACAGTTCTAGAGAATGCAATATGAAATTTCTCAACGAAGAACGTGAGTTGGAATGTTTCGACAAAGATTCGATAGCAGATGAAGTAGAGGACAGCACTGATGAGACTGATCTGAAACAACTTGCGAAAACATGACGAGAAAAAAATCAAAAACAGGACCAAAAATGCAGATTACTCACAGCTCTTCCCTGAACGTACCATTGATGAGAACAGTTTTGCAACTTTGAAAAAGATTGAAGAACTATGCGAAAAGCTTCACTTAGGTTCGAATAAGAACCAGAACATGCTGAGTGTCCTTGAAACACAACTCAACGGTTCCGTTTCCAATTCGTTTCATGCTTTTGATGAAGAATTTTTTCCTACAATTTGTTGCAAGATCCTTGGAGTTCATTTTGATCATAAAATGTTCTTAAGAAGAAAGTAAACAAGTTTTGCAAGGTATGTTATCTAGAACTGTGAAAACTGTACGCCTTCAGAAAAATTTTTAGTATCGAGCAGGAGAAAACATTTCTATGAGTTTAATCTTCTCCAGAACTGACTACTGTAATTCACTATATCTGAAACTAAAAAAGAATTTTGTTGGTAAACTGCAAAGAGTTAAAAACGCTGCAGCCGCATTTGGTTTCAGAGTACACCGCACCTTAGCGTCGTTCAGCAGCTTTTGTAACAAATTCCACTGACTAGCCATCGATCAGCAAAATAAGTTCAAGTTGTGCTGTAAATTGTTATTTTTTGCCTTCCGAACATTCAATTTCGAAGTCTATTTTAAAATTAGATCAGATGCAATTTAAAATTGGGGAAAAGAGACGAATGATTGCAGTTAGCTCGCACTCACAATGAGGATCTATCGATGAGAGTTTTCAAAAAGAAATTTTTCTCAGCCTTAAGGAAAGTGATTAGTTTAAATGAAGGATGTTTCCCAAATTGCTACCCAATTGATTCAAGATGTTTTTCTTCTATTTTTGCAAAAAAAGAAAGATTGGTTTGTAAGCTTAGAAAAGGGCAATCGTTTGAGAACAACTTTGGCCTCTTTGCTATGATTAACGTACTAAACAGTTCTAAAGAATGCAAATGAAATTTCTTAACGAAGAATGTGAGTTGGAATGTTTCGAAAAAGATTCGATAGCAGATGAAGTAGAGGACAGCACTGATGAGACTGATCTGAAGTAACTGGCAAAAACATGACGAGAAAAAAATCAAAAACAGGACCAAAAATTATCCCCTACCTCTTCCATGCAGATTACTCTCAGCTCTTCTCTGAACGTACCCTTCATGAGACCAGTTTTGCGATTTTGAAGAAGGTTGAAAACCTATGCTCAAGGCTTCACTTAGGTTTGAATAAGAACAGGACCATACTGGGTGTCAGTGAAACACAACTCAACGGTTCCGTCTCCAATTCGTTTCATGCTTTTGATAAAGAATTTTTTCCTACAATTTGTTGCAGGAACCTTAGAGTTCATTTTGATCATAAAAGGACTCTTAAGAAGCAAGTCAACAAATTACGCAAGTCATGTTATCTAGAACAGAGAAAATTGTACGCCTTCAGAAACTTTTTTAGTATCGAGCAGGAGAAAAAAAATTTCTATGAGTTTCAGTCACTCCAGAACTGACTACTGTAATTCATTACATCTGAATTAAAAAAAGAACCTTGTTGGTAAACTGCAAAGAGTTTAAAACGCTGCAGCCTGATTTGGTTTCAGAGTACACCGCAGCTTTACATCATCCGATGGACTTTGGAAGAAATTGCACTGACTAGCCATCGATCAGCCAATAAAGTTCAAGTTGTGCTGTAATTTGTTATTTTTTGCCTTCCGAACACTCAATTCCGAAGTCTTTCGTAAAACTTAAATCAGATGAACTTCAAGATTGAGGAAGAGAGACTGAACATTGCAATTAGCTTGCACTCATAAAACATAAACATCTATCGTTGAAAGTTTTCCGCATTAAAGAAAGTTATTAGTGTCAATGAAGTATGTTACTCACATTGCTACCCAATTGATTCGAGATATATTTTTCTATTGCTGCAAAAATATAAAGAAAGATTGGTTTTTATGCTTAGAAAAGAGCAATCGTTTGAAAACAACTTTGGCCTCTTTGCTATGATTAACGTACTAAACAGTTCTAGAGAATGCAAATGAAATTTTTTAACGAAGAATGTGAGTTGGAAAGTTTCGACAAAGATTCGATAGCAGATGAAGTAGAGGACAGCACTGATGAGACTGATCTGAAATAACTGGCAAAAACATGACGAGAAAAAAAATCAAAAACAGGACCAAAAATGCAGATTACTCACAGCTCTTCCCTGAACGTACCATTGATGAGAACAGTTTTGCAACTTTGAAAAAGATTGAAGAACTATGCGAAAAGCTTCACTTAGGTTCGAATAAGAACCAGAACATGCTGAGTGTCCTTGAAACACAACTCAACGGTTCCGTCTCCATTTCGTTTAATGAATTCGATGAAGAATTTTTTCCTACAATTTGTTGCAGGAACCTTAGAGTTCATTCTGATCATAAAATGACTGTTAAGAAGCAAGTCAACAAGTTACGCAAGTTATGTTATCTAGAACTGAGAAAATTGTACGCCTTCAGAAACTTTTTTAGTATCGAGCAGGAGAAAAAATTTCTATGAGTTTCAGTCACTCCAGAACTGACTACTGTAATTCATTACATCTGAATTTAAAAAAGAACCTTGTTGGTAAACTGCAAAGAGTTTAAAACGCTGCAGCCGGATTTGGTTTCGGAGTACACCGCAGCTTTACGTCATCCAGCGGACTTTGGAAGAAATTGCACTGACTAGCCATCGATCAGCGAATAAAGTTCAAGTTGTGCTGTAAATTGTTACTTTTAACCTTCTGAACACTCAATTTTGAATTCTTTTGTAAAACTTAAATCAGATGCACTTGAAAATTGAGGAAAAGAGACAGAAGCTTGCAGTTAGCTTGCACACATAAAAAATAAAGATCTGTCGATGAAAATTTTCAGCGTTGAAGAACGTTATTAGTGTCAATGAAGTATGTTACTCACATTGCTACCCAATTGATTCGAGATATATTTTTCTATCTTTGCAAAAATATAAAGAAAGATTGGTTTTTATGCTTAGAAAAGAGCAATCGTTTGAAAACAACTTTGGCCTATCTGCTATGATTAGCGCACTAAATAGCTCTAGAGAATGCAAATGAAATTTCTTAACGAAGAATGTGAGTTGGAATGTCGAGAAAAAAATCAAAAACAGGACCAAAAATTACCCCTACCCCTTCCATGCAGATTACTCACAGCTCCTCTCTGAACGTACTCTTGATGAGAGTAGTTTTGCGTTTTTGAAAACGATTGAAGAACTCTGCTCAGGGCTTCACTTTGATTTGAATAAGAACAAGGCCATACTAAGTGTCCTTGAAACACAACTCAACGGTTCCGTCTCCAGTTCGTTTAATGCTTTCGATGAAGAATTTTTTCCTACAATTTGTTGCAAGTACTTTAGAGTTCGTTTTGATCATAAAATGACTCTTATGAAGCGAGTCAACAAGTTACGCAAGTTATGTTATCTAGAACTGGGAAAATTGTACAACTTCAGAAAATTTTTTTGTATCGAGCAAGAGAAAACATTTCTTTGAGTTTCATTCTCTTCTGAACTGACAACTGCAATTCATTATATCTGAAATAAAAAAGAACCTTGTTGGTAAACTGCAAAGAGTTAGAAACGCTGCAGCCGGATTTGATTTAGGAGTACACCGCAGCTTTACGCCATCCAGCGGACTTTTGAGGAAATTGCACTGGCTAGCCATTGATCAGCGAATAAAGTTCAATTTGTGCTCTAATTGTTATTTTTTGCCTTCCGAACACTCAATTTTGAAATGTATTTTAAAACTTATATCCGTTGCACTTTAAAATTGAGGAAAACAGACGAAAGATTGCAGATAGCTCGCACTCACAATCAAAATCTATCGATGAAAGTTTTCAAAATAAAAATTTTTCTCAGCGTTAAAGAAAGTTATTAGTGTCAATGAAGTATGTTTCTCACATTGCTACCCAATTGATTCGAGATAATTTTTCTATCGTTGCAGAAATATGAAGAAAGGTTGGTTTGTAAGCTTAGAAAAGAGCAATCAATTGAAAAAAACTTTAGACTGTTTGCTATGAATAACCTACTAAATAGTTCTAGAGAATGCAATTGAAATTTGTTAACAACGAATGAGAGTTGGAATTTTTCCACAATGAATTGATAGCAGAAGTAGAAGACAGCGCTTTGAAACTGATCTGAAATAACTGGTGAAAAAATGACGAGGAAAAAATCAAAATTAGGACCAAGAATTGACGTTTTTGAGACAAATCAAAACTTGTGAGCAAATGATTGAGACACCAATGACACGAACGATTTAGATGGCATTGTAATTGAGCCCAAAAAAATTTTCTTAGAGTGTGCTTGATGTTTTCCAACAGCGAGGGTTGCAGAGAAGCGCTATCGAGTATTATTTATCTATTCAAATGCATTCTCCTGATTATTTCTACACAACTCATTCTCTCTCTCGTTTTCTCTCTCTCTCTCTATCCATCTCTCGCAAGAATCTGGGTTGTTTGGAGTGTCGTAGAAATTGAAATAAAAGCCATTTTATTTTTCAAAAGTAATTGTGTAATTTTGTGAACACCTGCGAAAAAGACTTACGACTCCTACAAAAAATTGAACGGTTTATTAGCTATAACTTACAGTTTCTTTTACCAATTTGTTCAGCTGCTTTCTTGCATTGGGAGTTTTTCCAGAAGTTGCTGAAAATAAAAATAATCGGCGTCTAATAAAAGCTGTATTCGGACAAGGAAATAATTGGTAGTTACCGCCCCATCACGAATTTGCGCTCTTTATCAAAAATTATTGAAAAAAAGTCCTGTCACAGTTGAATGAACATCCTACGTCAAACAACTTATGGACTAGCTCTCAGTCGGCATACCGCAAAGTGTTTTCCACAGAAACTGGCCTTCTCTATGTTTCCCGTGGGATTTACTGAAATTTGGATGCTAGTCAATTTTAGTAAGCTATCTATTTAGTTTTTTCGGCTGCTTTTGATATCACCAATTGATCATTTATTGTTGTTAATGATTCTTGAGCAAAGAGTTGGCCTTACCGACACTGTGAAACGATTTTTTGAGTCATGCCATGGAGATAGGAAAATGCAAGTCAAAGTCGACAGGAAAAATTCCGGTAAGATCTCAGGTGGAACGTGAGTGCCACAGGGATCCGTCCTTGGTCCAATATTGTTCAGTCTTTACGTACCTCCTCCATTGGATCCTCTTAATGAAGACAGTGTTCCGTACCAATTCCATGCACATTACTCTCAACTCTTCTCTGAACGTACCCTTGATGAGAACAGTTTTGCAACTTTGAAAGAAATTGAAAAACTATGCTGAAAGCTTCACTTAAGTTTGAATAGGAACAGGACCATACTAAGTGTCTTTGAAACACAACTCAACGATTCCATCTCCAATTAGTTTAATGCTTTCGATAAAGAAATTTTTCCTTCAATTTCTTGCAAGATCCTTGGAGTTCTTTTTGATCATAAAATGACTCTTAGGGTTCAAGCCAACAAGGAAAACAGACGAAAGATTGCAGATAGCTCGCACTCACAATCAAAATCTATCGATGAAAGTTTTCAAAATAAAAATTTTTCTCAGCGTTAAAGAAAGTTATTAGTGTCAATGAAGTATGTTTCTCACATTGCTACCCAATTGATTCGAGATAATTTTTCTATCGTTGCAGAAATATGAAGAAAGGTTGGTTTGTAAGCTTAGAAAAGAGCAATCAATTGAAAAAAACTTTAGACTGTTTGCTATGAATAACCTACTAAATAGTTCTAGAGAATGCAATTGAAATTTGTTAACAACGAATGAGAGTTGGAATTTTTCCACAATGAATTGATAGCAGAAGTAGAAGACAGCGCTTTGAAACTGATCTGAAATAACTGGTGAAAAAATGACGAGGAAAAAAATCAAAATTAGGACCAAGAATTGACGTTTTTGAGACAAATCAAAACTTGTGAGCAAATGATTGAGACACCAATGACACGAACGATTTAGATGGCATTGTAATTGAGCCCAAAAAAATTTTCTTAGAGTGTGCTTGATGTTTTCCAACAGCGAGGGTTGCAGAGAAGCGCTATCGAGTATTATTTATCAATTTTAGTAAGCTATCTATTTAGTTTTTTCGGCTGCTTTTGATATCACCAATTGATCATTTGTTGTTGTTAATGATTCTTGAGCAAAGAGTTGGCCTTACCGACACTGTGAAACGATTTTTTGAGTCATGCCATGGAGATAGGAAAATGCAAGTCAAAGTCGACAGGAAAAATTCCGGTAAGATCTCAGGTGGAACGTGAGTGCCACAGGGATCCGTCCTTGGTCCAATATTGTTCAGTCTTTACGTACCTCCTCCATTGGATCCTCTTAATGAAGACAGTGTTCCTTACCAATTCCATGCACATTACTCTCAACTCTTCTCTGAACGTACCCTTGATGAGAACAGTTTTGCAACTTTGAAAGAAATTGAAAAACTATGCTGAAAGCTTCACTTAAGTTTGAATAGGAACAGGACCATACTAAGTGTCTTTGAAACACAACTCAACGATTCCATCTCCAATTAGTTTAATGCTTTCGATAAAGAAATTTTTCCTTCAATTTCTTGCAAGATCCTTGGAGTTCTTTTTGATCATAAAATGACTCTTAGGGTTCAAGCCAACAAGGAAAACAGACGAAAGATTGCAGATAGCTCGCACTCACAATCAAAATCTATCGATGAAAGTTTTCAAAATAAAAATTTTTCTCAGCGTTAAAGAAAGTTATTAGTGTCAATGAAGTATGTTTCTCACATTGCTACCCAATTGATTCGAGATAATTTTTCTATCGTTGCAGAAATATGAAGAAAGGTTGGTTTGTAAGCTTAGAAAAGAGCAATCAATTGAAAAAAACTTTAGACTGTTTGCTATGAATAACCTACTAAATAGTTCTAGAGAATGCAATTGAAATTTGTTAACAACGAATGAGAGTTGGAATTTTTCCACAATGAATTGATAGCAGAAGTAGAAGACAGCGCTTTGAAACTGATCTGAAATAACTGGTGAAAAAATGACGAGGAAAAAATCAAAATTAGGACCAAGAATTGACGTTTTTGAGACAAATCAAAACTTGTGAGCAAATGATTGAGACACCAATGACACGAACGATTTAGATGGCATTGTAATTGAGCCCAAAAAAATTTTCTTAGAGTGTGCTTGATGTTTTCCAACAGCGAGGGTTGCAGAGAAGCGCTATCGAGTATTATTTATCAATTTTAGTAAGCTATCTATTTAGTTTTTTCGGCTGCTTTTGATATCACCAATTGATCATTTGTTGTTGTTAATGATTCTTGAGCAAAGAGTTGGCCTTACCGACACTGTGAAACGATTTTTTGAGTCATGCCATGGAGATAGGAAAATGCAAGTCAAAGTCGACAGGAAAAATTCCGGTAAGATCTCAGGTGGAACGTGAGTGCCACAGGGATCCGTCCTTGGTCCAATATTGTTCAGTCTTTACGTACCTCCTCCATTGGATCCTCTTAATGAAGACAGTGTTCCTTACCAATTCCATGCACATTACTCTCAACTCTTCTCTGAACGTACCCTTGATGAGAACAGTTTTGCAACTTTGAAAGAAATTGAAAAACTATGCTGAAAGCTTCACTTAAGTTTGAATAGGAACAGGACCATACTAAGTGTCTTTGAAACACAACTCAACGATTCCATCTCCAATTAGTTTAATGCTTTCGATAAAGAAATTTTTCCTTCAATTTCTTGCAAGATCCTTGGAGTTCTTTTTGATCATAAAATGACTCTTAGGGTTCAAGCCAACAAGTTATGCAAGTTATGTTATCTAGAGCTGAGAAATTTGTACACACTCAGAAAATTTTTTACTATCGAGCACATAGAAAAAAATTCTATGAGTTTCATTCTCTCCAGAACTGACTACTGTAATTCATTATACCTGAATTTAAAAAAGAACCTTGTTGGTAAACTGCAAAGAGTTAAAAATGCTGCAGCCAGATTTTGTATATGAGTTCACAGCAGTTTTACGTCATCTAGAGGACTTCTGAAGATTTTGTACTGACTAACCATCGATCAGCGAAAAAGTGCAAGTTGTGCTGTAAAAGATTTCGTGTTTTTCACAATTTTTACTGTGCAGATTACCTATTGGAATTTTTTGCAAGAAGTACATTCTCTGTTAACCCTCATGCAGGAAAATGTTCGTCGTGTCAGCATACAGAAGATTTTTTCAAGGCGCTGTTTTATGGAACTCACATCTTCTTTTTTGTCACTTACATCAATGAATTTACAGCTTTCAAACGTGCGCTACGCTCCAGGCGTTTCTCTCCTGTCATTCCTTCTGAATTGTCTCCCACTCTTGATTTTAAGACGGAATGAATAAACAAATCAACGTCATCATATTTGTCTCAGGGTTGCATTGAAACCTAGAACATTCAATACATTTTGCTTGTTTGAGCATGCTGTACTTATATTTCGCATTTTTTTAAATCTTGTTAAAATTAGTTTTCCATCTATTGGATTGGCCTATCAGTTGGAAATTCCCTTCTTTTATTTGCAATTGCTCTATCATGACTTGATCTATTCTCTTCTGTTTAACACAAAGTGAGTATGGATGTAGTGAGTTCCCCGACTGGGGAACCTTAACCAGTTCCTCTGGCCCGAAGACATTGTCTATGCTCAAAGGGAACCGACTATCTGACACCTTGAAAATGAACTTCTGGAACTGCCGCAGCTTGTGCTCTGAGAGGATAGCTAGTGACTTGGCTGAGACTTTCTTTGCTCGGCAGATTTCCACTTGTGCACTGGCTGAAACACACCTGAGAGGCGAAGAGAAAGCCGAAATGAACGGCTATGAGCTTTTAAACTCAGGAGTATCTATGAGTGCAAGCAAGACTCAAGCAGGAGTTGGTCTAGCTTATAACCCTGCTAAAGTCAAAATCATCGACTCTGCAGCTGTGTCAGAAAAGAACGCAGTAGCTTGGCTGATAGCTAAAGATACAAGACTGCAGGTTGTTGCTACTCCTTTTTCCCCACAGAAAACTGATGAAAAGAAGTACATGCAGTACTTGCAAGAGCTGAAAGATGCTTGCAAATTGCGTCCCTCAAAAGTAAAGTCATCGAGTGAGTTGCAGCTACTAATACCTGGAGATCTTAACGCAACATTGGGAAAAGAGATTCATGAGCATCTACCCAAGCAGGTTGGAAGATTCCTTCCTGAAGAAGAGAGTAGCAGGAATGGTGAACTTATGACTGAAATTGTCACCGAGTTAGGCCTTCGCGTCAATAACAGTTTCTTCAAGAAAAAAGAAACTAAGAAAATGAGCTGGCGGCATCCAAGGACAGGAAAACTATCACTGATGGACTATTGTCTAAGTCCAATGAACTCGAGAATAATGGTTCAGGACTTGAAGTTTTCCTGGCGCGATAGCCAACACAGCGATCACGCAATGTTGATCCTGCTTATCAGGGATAAACTCCCGCAAAAACCGCGAGCCAGATATAGAGGAATTGAAAAAAACGGTGTAGACATAAGAGGCAAGTGTGACAAGATATTCCGAACTCCAAAAGAGCTCGAAAAGTTCCGCACGAAAGTGAAGGCAACAACAATTGATCCAGCCAAAATTACGGAAACGTTGAGGCAGATAATTGAAGAGCAACAAATCGACGAAAGATCAGATTTCCATGGCAGTTCCCGGGCAAGTCACTTGACCTCAGCAGAAATTGAGACTCTGCAAGAACGAAAGTCAGTGCATAAAAGATATCTTGCAAGCAAATGTCCAGAAGTCAGAGTCAAAAGGGATGTACTTAACAGGAAAGTTAAGAAAATCACATCCGACTGCAAAGACCATGCCATTGAAAGCCGGCTGAAATCCTATGAGCATTTGCAAGACACGCAAGATATCAAAAACGCTTTCAAGTCCCTCAAAGAAACGCTCAGGTGCTACCGAATCTCCTGGTTCGAGAGGAAATGAAAGTCAAGTAAAATGCCTGACAATGAAAAGTTTCACAAACACTATACAGGGCTTTTTAAAGCCAAGCTACAACAATATGAGCTGTCCCAGGAGGGTAACAGTGAAAGTAGGGCACCTCTCACTTTCTTTGAAGTTCGAAGGCAACTTCGAGCGCTGAAGACGGTCAAAGCTCCTGGCCAAAGCAGTATAATAACCACTGACTCTGATATCAGTAAAGCAGTCGCAAGTAACTGTAAAAAGGCTAGATTGGCAATTGTCAAGCTCAGGGCAGCATTAGTCAGTGGGACACTCAGATTGAAAACAAAGTGTCGACTAATAGAAATCTTTTTAAAGCCAATTCTGTTATACGGCCCTGAAACCAGCATCACGAGAAAAACTGATAGAGAGAAAATGAGTACCGTGCTAAATAAAGCACAAAGAAGGGGCAAGAAAATAAATGACAAACGTGTGATGCCAGAAAAGGAATTGAGCAAAGCTGTCCCTCTTAAGGACATTGAGACCGAGTTGGCGGTCAGAAGAGCCAATCTTTGGGTGAGCCTCAACAATCTAAAAGTCCCTGAATTACTTTCGATTTGTAAAAGCCGAAAGACATACACCAAAGACTGGCTAAGAACACTCAAAAACGACTTAAAGAGGCTAAAAGTTTTCAATATTGAAGAGTGGATCAAGAAACGGAAGTCGATGAAATATTCAGAAAAGGTTGATACCACCATAAAATCTGTAGGCGAAAGACCACAGATAATAGAGTGTTCTATGAAAAGTTGTATTCGCATGTTTGCAACTACAAAGGAAATGAACAGGCATGTGAGAACCGATCATGATGTAACAACAATGGAGTCGGAATTAGACCCAGAAGTGATCGTAATACCAACAACAATACCGCTTTGCTGCCCCTTGAGTGGCTGCAATAAGTCATACAAGAGAGTAGGCTGGTGGAAAGCTCACATGAGAAATGCACACCCGCAATGCGTGGTAGTGGAAAGTGATATGAAAGTAGCAAGTACTCAAGAATCAGCCGCACAAGCAAGCTCAGATTTAACTGTGGGCACTAGCAGTCAGGTGTTTCAATGCCCGAAATGTGCTCGACAGTATAATGTCATGAAGAGCCTGGTGAATCATTATTACGAGAAACATGGCTGGTCCTACAGTAAAGGCAGAGAGGTCGGAAGGAGAGGGACTAGAGGCTCTCAACCCGAATACTCTCCTCTACCTAGAGATCCGGATAATCCGGGGGCCCCGTCTCACGGGAGTCAAAGGATCTGATCTGATCAGTCTCCTGTTGCAAACCCTCAAAGGTCTGATGACTACACACCGGCGGTCGGGTAGCTTTTCGCTGCCTACCAATGGGAGGGGCCACCACTGCAGGGTTTTTAAATTACGTGTCAAAAACAGTTATCTTTGCTCAAAAAGGAAAGGGCTGACAAAATTGGTTATTATTCAAAACTAATAGTAAAGAAAACAGTCACCTGCGCATTTTTTTCACCGATTTTAAACCCTTATCCTGAACGGGACTTGCTCTTTCAAATGAAGGCTTTCCCTTACTTTAATTTCTTGTCCAGTCACAAAGTTGCAGCCATCGAATCGAGTGCAGCATCTGTATCAATTTTGACTCTGCTTGGATTATTGAAACCATGTCTTTAAAGCTAAAGCTGGCGGCATGCTTGTACTGATTTCAGTACTCTTTTCTTCTTTTTTATTGCTAAAAGTAGCGCTTGATTTCGCCCAATCGTACAGCAAGATAGTTTTCTAGTTTTTTTTACTCTAACGTATATGTTAAATAGAAGTGAGTTGATTAGAACTGGGTTAAATTGAACTGGGGTGGTGCTGCAGTTGCGGTATGGGAGGGAGGCGAAAAAATTATTTACTAAGGATTCAAAAACCAATAAAAACCAAACGGATTTACTAAATTACAAACTATGATGTGTTACAGTAGATAGGCTTGACTAGACAAGTCTGCCTGGATGGCTATTGATACCGGATGTCTTCTGTTTAGTTCATCTTAGTGGGCTTATATCTTTTACGCCCCCAGGCGCGCGTGCTATTTTTTACATAGTAACGTGCTATATAACAACATATAATTTGTGAAAAAACACACAGGGGGGCTGGGGGGGGGGGGTTGGGGGTAGGCAAAACTGAATAGATCCTTGATACCTTTGATTATTGACCTTAGACTGACTTGGTTCTTTTGAGTTAGAAACTGTCTAATAGAGACATGTTAGATCAGGAATTATTTCACATCCTTTCATCGCAAACATCCATTCAAGAATGCGCAATTCATTTTTCGGTGTCAATTTTATAGAAGCTCAACATTCATTTAGAGAGTAACGTGACAACTGCCGACCCTTCTATATTCGAGTTCCAATTCCATGATATACCTAATGGCCTTATACATACTGAGCTGGAATTCCGCTCAAGTTTCCAAGATCCGTTTTGGGATTTGGGCTTTGAACAGACAGGCCAGATGGCGTTCAACAGCCTTTCTAGAGCAACTGTTTTGGACGGTGTTGGAAGCAGACGAACAGAGGGTTTGGTGGAGGACATAAATGGAGTCTTTTCAGTGGAATTTTCAACACTGGGCACACCTAGTCTTACAATGGATAACGTTTTTGGCCATAGGGCCCGAGAGACCAGGTTCAACTACGACGGAATCCGCCTAACTGTAGATGGACACATAGAGCTGTACAAGGAGCACGAGGGCTACGTTAGTAATTTTCTGAGAGAAATACAATAAGTGGGAATAGGGCCACATATTGAAAGACAGTAAATCAAAACAAAAAAGTCCGACACTAAATAGAAAGAGATTTAATAATGCGTTGACGTGAGTTATTATCAAAGAGTCCCACGGGCCGCTGAGGTATGGTCATGGCGTGCAAGGCATGTCAAACTAGGTAATCTCGTATATAAATATGAGTAAATAATGTCTTAAATGCAGTTGTCTGTTGGATTATGTACCCTAGCTCTCTGTCACTTTCTATCTACTGTCATAATTCTTGTAACATTTATCCCTTTCTATCTACTGTCGTTTAGATTTACTGTCGGGTCCTCATATCAAAGCTTGGGTGTCCCGCTTTTTCACCCCTATTCATTTAACCCCCTATCATTTAACCCCGATTTATTCACCCCTGTATCATTTAACCCCTCTATCTATTAACCCCTTTATCATTTTACCCCGATTCTATTCTTTCTATAACATAAGGATTATTAAATTAGCAATATAATCATTTCACCATGCCTCGCGGGCCATGGCCATGCCTCAGCGGCCCGTGGTATTTGATGCGAAACTATCAGAACCGAACTTTGGATTAGTTTATCCATTTAATTACGTCAAAACATGCTTTAATGTCGAATGCTAATTGGCGGGATGAAATGATAGAGGGCAAGGTCTAAAAAACCTCACAGTAGTAGTAGGCGAGCAGAGCTGGGAGGGG
>NC_134468.1:34335049-34380661 GCF_964194025.1 Convolutriloba macropyga | reverse complement strand
CCCCCCCCCCCCCAGCTCTGCTCGCCTACTACTACTCCTCACCATCATAAGTCACGAAGCTGCTGCTGCATCTGTTCCTATTTTAGGGTGAAATCAGTTACCGTGTTTTAAAATCTGGAGGCTGGAAATCTCTTCTTTTGAACACAAATGGATCCATCATAGCCGGAACCGGGCGAGCCAGTGAAGCCTCAGATGAAATACAAGCTATTACCTACTTCGGTGCGATTTCTCTCTGTTTAGACTTTCGTGCGTTCACCAATCTGTTTAGACTTTCGTGCGTTCACCAAAATTTCGTGCGTTTAACCAATTTTCCTGCGTTCAGGTCAAAATTTTCGTGGTATTTTTGTTCGTTCATGACCAGACATAAAAAATATATTTTGATGTTTCCTCTTTAAAAAAGTCAAAGTTCATTGGGTCGAGGAGTTTTTCTAATTGGCATGGAATATGTCAAGTGTATGTTAAGTCTGAAAAAACATTAAAAAATTTCTTGATATAGCATGTATAGAAAAAAATTGTTTTTTGATAAAAAAAAATTTGGAAGTTTTCGCTGGTATGGCGGGTCTTGGAAAAAGTAAATTTTTCACACGGAATTTCGGACTTAAGAGTCAATTTTAATCTGTTCAAGTTGTTTTCCAAATCAAACTAAAATTTATATGGAGTATTGTCTGTGTATGTGGAGTCTGAGACATCACAATTGTTTAGTGTAGCTTTTCTAGGAAAGAACCAAAGTACCTGTAAAATTTTTAAGGACGTTTTGCGAAAATAAATTTTAAAAGTAGTGATTTTTTTTGGGTCAAAGAGTTGTTCACATTGAACTAGAGTTGCTCTGGAGTAATTTCACTGCATGTAGGGCGAACACTATCATTTTTTTGTGTAGCTTGTCTGGGTAAAAGATAGGTGCCTGAATATTTTTTCAGGACAGTCTGCATGCTCTATTTGGAAACTAAAATTGACTAATCCAATCGTCTCGAGGGTCACGCCAAACCATTTATCCAGACCTTCATAAGTTCATATTCAGACCTTTGTGCGTTCATATCCAGACTTTCCTGCGCTCATGTCCAGACATTTGTGTGCTGATCAATCTTTATTGCGTTCTTCTGCAAGATTTTGCGCATCTTTTATGGCAACAGAATTGTATGGTTTGAAAATTATTATCTCGTTTTTGTTTGCTTCAGTGGCAAGTAACTTCCTCTGGGGATTGATAAAGTTTTACTTGCCAGGGACAAGGAAATGTGTTTCAAATTTTCAGTATCACAAATTTAGCCATTTTGCAATTGTTTAATTTTTTTAAATTCCTTTTGCATGTTCTAAGTTTTTCGATCTTTACGGAGCAATAATTTCTTTAGTTCAAACATATGGGTTACTGGATAGAATCCAGGGACAAAAACTGGTTTTGAACTTTTGATTCTATGAAGTTAAGGGATTCTATGAAAATAATTAGGATCTAAGCAATTTTCCATTTAATGAATAATAAACTTCTCGTTTGATGTCATTCCTCCTGTAAAAAGAACTGTGAACTGTTATAAAATGGTTGATTCGATCTGAGTAGTAGTACTTAAACTGAACTTTATGAGGATACACTCCTGATTTGGCCAACAGGGTCAAAAGAATACGAGTTTTGCGTTGAACTTAATGGGAATGGGAAATCCATCTTCCTAACCCGCACAGGTTTTGCTTCTTCTTCTTCTTTTTATGAAACGACCGTGCTCGACCCAAATAACCAATGAAATTACTTTCGCTCAATGTTAGCTAAAAGCTGGAATTTGGTTAAATGCTGGACCTTAGCTTGACAAAAATTACGGACGCTGGAAATTTTTCCCAGCTAAATTGCCATGCACGACTCATTATTTAGGCTGGATTTCTGCTCAAATCAAGTTATTGCGCTCAGATTTTGCTTGAACAAAATACTAACTTTTGCCCAACTAAAAATACTGACTCACAATAATATTGGTCGAGTTATTGTCAAAGCACTAGGCAAGAAGCGTCTTTTCAAGAGTCTGCATTTTCGCCTCAAACATTTTACGGGCGATTGTTATTGCTCATTTATATCATTCATACTTATAACTTACACTACACGCATTCTTTTTCATATGTTGCAGGTCCACAGAACAACTAATGAATAAAAAGTCTGCTTTTTTCTTAAAATTCGATACTTTGGAAGGGAAACAACTAAACAACCAAAGATAACCAAAATGGCTAATAAGAAGAGCGGTATTACCGGTAAACTACATATTTCAATTTAATCAAGTAATGTGCTAACTAATTTTACCTTAAGAATTCGCAAAGCTCTTGTCTTAGGAAATTTCCATAAAGTCTTGAGTTGGACTGATCTGGTGCAATGCTGTTAACTCTTGCTCCGTTGCTGCTTCAGTATGAAAAGTAGTAAAAACGAAAATCAAAATAGGCAAGCTTGTGAAAAACCTTTTGCTCATTCCATCAAAAGACTGAGCTCAATCGACGAATTGTAGTTAGCTGAACTATTGAAATACTACTTCCCCACCCATGACGATACCATACTCACAAAATGCATATGAAAAGACTTTTAGTCGATCCATGAAATGACTTTTCCTCGATTTTAAGTAGGAAGCTCGACTGTGTACTTTTATTCAAAAAAGCCCGTCCTAATAGAATTATTAAGTCTTTTTCTTTGCACAGTTCTCACGTCCAATTTAAAATCGTCGCTATGGATATGGTGATTCATGGAGCATAGCAGTACTGTTTGATCTAAAATTAGTTGTGCTTTGTTTAGGTAGCTTCACGACAGGATATTGCACGAGCACTCGTCGAAGTATAGCGATCACCTAAGTTGAATAATATTTATAACAAATTGTTTCCCAGTGCTATTGTTACGAAAGCCATAATATAATTAATAAACACAAGTTCCGAAGAGAAAGCACCAGCGACAAAGCTATTAGGCCACAAGGTGCATTTTAAGCAGTAATAGCTGTCATTTATGTAATCCGAACAGCATTTTTGAAAATCTGCTCTTATTCTAAGCATTGCGATCATATTTATTAATTGATCCACATGTAAACGTACAAATACTATGCCTGAAAACAAACAAAGCATAAATTTTCCGCCAGATATA
Organism: Convolutriloba macropyga; assembly: GCF_964194025.1. Classification (NCBI taxonomy): domain Eukaryota; kingdom Metazoa; phylum Xenacoelomorpha; order Acoela; family Convolutidae; genus Convolutriloba; species Convolutriloba macropyga. Next base: position 34,377,573 of record NC_134468.1, on the reverse strand, counting down.
ACAGGTAGAGACAGGTTTAACCCTTTCAAATTTCCTATTATTGGAATAATTGTTTTGACAAGTAATCTCCAGGTAAGTTCACTGTCGGTGTCTTTACAATGAGGATGTTATTGTATTTTGCCGTCCAGTTGCTTGAAGATAGCTCCATAAGGATCATGCCAGATATTGGGATTGAAAAGTTGTTAAAGCAACCATATCTTGATGGATCGTGGCGATATGTTTTACATTTGGAGGTCTTACCTGACTTCAATATCCGTCTGCTGTTTCTTTATTCACAAAAAATTTCTAGCAGCCCGTGTCGGCTATCCACTGAAGTTTGAAATTGTCCGACGTTGTTTTTATTCAAATTTCGTCTGAGATTGTTGGGTTAAGACTGGACGGAGATTTGTACTCGAAGTTGTGAGAATGTGTCAGATTCACTTCGTTCCAACTATTTTTTATCTCCTGAATGTAGTATGTACTTTCAGGATCTATAGATTTTTAGGCCTCTTCCATAGCAACGTCATTTTCTCCCGCATGGGAGGACGTCAAGGCCTGTTCGCTATTGTTGTGGAGTCTTCTAACGGGCGGATTATTGAGAGTTTGGATTGGTTGGGAGTTGCTCCAGTTGGGCAGACCTGACTTGCAAACGTTGCTGAACTGTCACAAACTTTGCTGAACTTCGCTGAATTGCACGTGTTGAATTGGTCTTTCTTTAATGGGCAGATTTGTAGATGTTCTAGAGAGAAAGGTGCTCCACAACGGCGGCACGGTGTACTTTGCACGAGTTGTCTCTGATGTGTTCGCCTTGGTTGTGCTTCTGGACGTTGTTGAATGTGACGCGCTGCTTGTTGGGGCTGTGTGTGTGTGAATGGTTTATCAGAGATTTGATTCTCCTTTCGGGCTGTTCGGTAGATGCGCCCCGTGATTGCTCTCTAATTTTCCTGCCCGGTCTTTATTCAGTGCATATTGAAAGACTTGTGCTGGAATTCTAGTCTCTGTTAAAAATCCCCTTTGTATCTTGGCGTTATAAACGCTATGAACAAGTCTTTAATCTCGTCGTCTTCTACCTAAGCAACAGAAAGCTCCTAAGAATTCTAAATGGCAGTGGATGTTTTCGAGTTTTTTTTGTCGTCCTTCTGTTTGCAAGTGAATAGTAGGAACCAATCTTACGCAGTGTTACGCGGCCTTGTAAGAGCCTAGTACCAGAGTCAGTTAATGGAAGAATTCGAATGCTGATATTGTGTTTATGTTGGAGTGAGGGAACAGTTGATGGTATATATGTTTTCCTGCTGCTCCGATTCATAGATATATCGTGCTTTTGACCTTTGTGTTGGCGTCATCCCATGGGATACCGTCGACTAGTGGTCTTTTGAACTCAATCGCCTTGCTCTTAATCGATTTTGTGTTTGATATTGCGCTGATCTCTATCGCTGTGTGGCCTGAATCTTGTTTGCTCCAGCGGGTTCATAGGTTGGCTCCTGCGGTAGAAGAGATCTGTTGGTTCTGGCTTGTATTGTAATAATGCATCAACGATCAGTGATTAATTCGCCATTTTGCGATCACTAATGTTGATGCCCATACGGACCATTCTAGTGGGGTTTCAAGACTTCGTTACCAGAAGAAAGGAGTTTCGCATTGGGGTACGCTTAAGAAGTGATGATGTGCTTGGAGCTACCAACCAAGCTTGCAAAATGCGTTTGCGAAGATTTAATTTCTCGCTAGGCTTTTCTGACGTTTAGACACTCAGTGTGCTGTAGACCTTGTTCGTTTGGAACTTGCAACTCCAGTAGCTGGTCCAAACAGCCGTTAGGCGTAGACAATACGCTGATAATATTTTTGCAGAACTGAAGATGCTAAAAATAATAAAAATATGCATCAATAACGATTTTATAATATTACTTGTAGAGACTTAGTTGCAGGTAGAGGCCGAATGCCTCACCCCATTCCCCCTTGCAGTGAAATTGTGAGTTTGTCCAGGATTTACTTCGGTTCGTTGTGGGTCTGGGGTTGTTCCGGGTCCCACTGGGACGGATCGGCATCGCCATTGTGGTATTGTGGTTCGAGTGGGCCTCATTCGATGATGGTTGTTATGAGATGGGAATTTCGTGTTGAGTTATTGAGTGAATCGCTGTATGGAAGGAGGTAGGCGGCTCTTGGGAATCCGATGAGAGGATGAAGTATGAATGTCCGAAGTCAGAAGTTGGGGGAATGATAGAGATTTCGTGCGACTGGTCAGCATCCCTTTGGGTGCTTTTGGTTGAATCGACTGTGTCGAATACTTGTGTCTCCATTGGGGTGGATGAATTTGTAAATCGGAGAGCATCGACTCGACGTGGAATTTTTCACGGTCGGTTTCACGAATTTTTTGCGCGGGTTTGGATGCGTGGCACTGTTGGTGATTGTCCACATCACTGAGGGATTTGGATTTAGCGGGGTGTTCATGAAGCGGGCAAGTGTTGACGACGTGAAAAATCCCATGATTTTTGTATTTGGGGGCGGCGGTGCTTTTACCTTGAACAGTTATGTGTGAGGGCTCTTCGATTTGCTCGGGTTGATTGTTCTCTGTGTTTTTGCATTGAACGCTTGTGTCTGGCGTAGGGAGGCCATCTTTGCTCTTGTTAGATTTTGTGAAGCAGTGGAGCGGGCTGTAAATTGCTTGTTAGCCTGATTGGGTGTCTTTTTCAGAATGCCCCTTTTTGGCTGTTTAGTTGGTTCGCTTTTGTGGTGACGTGTTTGATCGGTGAGACGGATTGTGTTGCAAGAGCTGTGGCTTTAGTTTGTGCTTTTTCTGAAAAAAGTCGGGATGTGTCAATCGGGGTTGAAGAGCCAGAAGGGTCGTGTGTCTCCCATTGGGATTTGCGAGCTTTTTCTTAAAAACAAAATTTTTCGATCTTTCGATTACTTCGATTATATTATTATTATTATTATTATTAATATTACTATAATTATTATTATTATTATTATTATTATTATTATTATTTTTGTTATTATTATTATTATTATTATTATTATTATTATTATTATTATTATTATTATTATTATTATTATTATTATTATTGTTATTACTATTATTATTATTGTTATTATTATTATTATTATTATTATTATTATTAATATTATTATTATTATTATTATTACTATTACTATTCTTATTATTATTATTATTATTATTATTATTATTTTTATTATTATTATTATTATTATTATTATTATTATTATTATTATTATTGTTGTTGTTGTTGTTATTATTATTATTTTTACTGTTATTTTTGTTAATTTTGTTATTATTATTATTATTTTTATTATTATTTGTTTTTTTATTATTAATGTTATTATTATTACTGTTATTTTTATTTTTATTATTATTATTTTTATTATTAACATTATTGTTATTGTTATTATTTTTATTGTTGCTTTTGTTATTTTTGTTATTATTATTATTGTTATTACTATTCTTGATATTATTATTATTATTTTTATTATTATTATTATTATTATTATTATTATTATTATTATTATTATTATTATTATTATTATTATTATTATTATTATTATTGTTATCATCATCATCATCATCATCATCATCATCATCATCATCATCATCATTATTATTGTTATTATTATTATTATTATTATTTTTATTATTATTATTATTATTATTATTATTATTATTGTTATTATTATTATTATTATTATTATTATTATTATTATTATTATTATTATTATTCTTTTTATTATTATTAATAATATTATTATTATTATTATTATTATTATTATTAATATTATTACTATTATTATTATTATTATTATTATTGTTATTATTATTATTATTCTTATTATTATTATTATTATTATTATTATTATTATTATTATTATTATTATTATTATTAATAATCTTATTATTATTATTGTTTTTATTATTACTACTATCATTATGATAATGAATTTTATGGTCGCTCTACTTTCTCTATCGCAGTCGGTGGAAAGGAGTTAGCTGAGCCTAATACATACGTGAACGCCGGAGGACAACTGAAGGTACTGTCTCCCGCACCCGCAACATGTAATTTGGACAATGCTTTGCTCTTGGATCCTGCATTACAACGTTTTGGAATCAGAGCCAGCGATGGAGCTTGTGTCTCCCTTTCTGCTGATTTTGATAACTACGCCCCATACACTGGAAACATGAGCTACGCATGCGAAATTGGTATGGTTATTATCTTTTATCGCTCCAATCTGTGCATTTTTTGCGCTAAATTTTGCAGTGTCACGTAGCCTAGCTTCAAATACACAATTTGCTGCTTAGAAAAAGCAAAAATTCACGGAACGTCTACTTCTGGTTATGCATATAGGAAGTACTGATATTTTTCATTACTTCTGGCACTGCAGACTTTGGGCATTTTTAAGCTTGCACGTGCGTGTGTTAGGTCTAAATACTTACTCATGAGTTATTATTTACACTTAAAACACGCACATGCAAGCATAAAATGCGGAAAGTCGGCAGTGCAGAAGTCCTGAAAAATGTCAGTACTTCCTATATGCACAACCAGAAGTAGACTTTCCGTGAAATTTTTGCTTTTTCAAAGCAACAAATTGCGTATTTCAAGCTATAGGCTACGTGACTCTGCAGAATTTTTTTTCGAAATCCTGGCTCAAGATCTTGAACCACTACACGGTTCTCGATTAACGCCGAAGTTCTCAGTGACTTCATCTGAGTCACGTAACCTATCTATCAACTGGTCATCTATCAAACAATCTATCAACCTATCTATCAAAATGATCTGAATGTGTTTAACTAATAAAAACGCGCTTAATGTGCTGACCGTTTTGTTCATGATGCCGATAATGCGCTGAGTTTAAGTATTTTATGCCATTATCAACGCAATTCTTGCAAAAATTTGGCACAATTTTCAGTACCTCTCTTACAAAATTTCATTACTTACAAAATTCCCAGTTTCAACATGTCCACACATTCCTTACATAATTTCAGCACATTTCTGGCAAAAATTCAGCACATGTTCCAGCGCGTTCCTAAAATAAATTCAGCACTAAAAAATTTAAGCACAATTTGTACATAATTTTTGCGCTTTAGACAAAGCGAAAATTTCAACTCTTCCAGCATTTCAATTTCAAGTTTCCAAAATTTTTCGTGCCTAAATTAAGCGAGTTTTTTCTACAATCCATAAATACAATTCATACACAATTTCAGCAATTTGAAAAAAAACATTATCTGTCTCAGTGCATCTTTTATCGTTGTTAATAATGTTATAATTATTAATAATATCAATGATTTTAATATTTTTGCTTTTTTGTAGATTTTGAATACTACACACCAATTATTTGAAAAGAAAATACCAGTTCGCAAAAAGAAAAAAGAACTGTTGAAGAAAGTTGTTGAAAAAGCAATTGAATAATTTGAATGACGAAGACCAGGAAGCAGAGCTTTCTTGAGTCGTTTGGCTGATAATCCGGATGACTATGTAATCGTTTCAAGATGACCTTTTATGTTTTTTAATTCAAATTTTACTGGTAAATGAGTTTTTTCTTAACCCCACTCATGAACCCAAAGTGTGTAAGAATTTTGCCGAATTTCTGCAAGGATAGTGTTGAAAACGTGTGAGATGAGTGCTGAAAATGATGAGAGGAAAATGCTGAAACTGTATAAGATAAATGTTGAAAGTGATGAATTATAAGTAAAAAATGCGTTGACAGCCGTTGATAAAAAAATTTAAGAGAAAAAATTTAACATAAGCGGAAAAATATGATCTGAATGATGTGTTGACAATTGTTGAAATTACGTTACGAGATGTAAAATTGAGCTACATTTTGACCCCCTGATAGTTTCACCCCTTTTCAATCAACCCCCATTAATATGCCCCTCACCATTTTACCTCTGTATTTCATTTCCTTATATAATTGCTGCAATTAATGCTCAACAATTCGATACATAGGTTTAGGTCAAAGTGAGATATGCGATCTAAGATATTACGAATCGGATTGAACAGAGGAGAAACGTTGAAAAGTAATCTAATCAAATATCTATGTCGTCGCATTATTGTTCCGACCCCACTTGTGGGAGGAGGAACTATATACTAAAATGGGTCTTTTTTGTTAAGACAGTTTTGGCTGATCGATATTTTCATCGTAGAGAAATGTGAGTGGTATCATTAAAAAGCTCGTCCAGCGTAGAGTTCGGAATAAAAAACATTTTTTAAATTTCGTGTTTTTTCGAGGAGCTATTGAGATTTAAAGTTTTGTGTGAAAACGTGATGTTTGGCATGATTAGGTTCACTTTTTTGTTCAATTTTAGAATTTTTTCTATAAAAATATTCATTCAAATTTATATTTTATGCTACAAATTAATCAACCTTGGGTTTCTTACAGACGAAAAGCCATAAAAAAGGGTAATTTTTGTCACATAGGGAAGTTTACTATCAGAATTCGATTTCTATTTGAGAGCTGATTTAAAAAAAAAATTTTGTAATTTTTTAAAATTTTTTAAAGTCACTTAGAGACTAATCACTTTTCAAATCCAGGTTATTTTCATGACAAACCTCATTTACAGACAAATGATGCCCAATGAACAAATAATTCGTTTTTAAGAAATCGCACAATTTTATATGGCTCTAACTTTGAGTTTTCGTAATTTTCTTTGAATTTTTGATTTTCTTTTTGAGATTTTAATAAAATATAATAGTAAAATAAAGAAAGTAGTCCTATGACAGAGACTCGTTGACTACAAGTGCAATAGGCTTCCTAAAGAGCAGCAAGCGAACCCCTGTAGTAATTTGAGTGGACAGCTAATGGCTGTTAACACTATAAAACAAATTTACGAAAAAAAAAAATTTTTGAACCTTAATCCGATATTAAACTTGTTTCTCTGAATTGTAAGTAAGTCTCATTATTGACAGGACCTCCCTACATTCTACAGCAACCAAAACTAATCTGAACAGCGGTTTTATTTTCTAACTATAGTTTTTATGACTTGGATGCCACGACTTTTCATAACTTTTTTAAAATTTTGGTTATTTTTGCATACTCTTGGATCCTCATGAAATCTTATCACAATATTCTATTATTGCCAGTTCCTATTGGCATAGAGAAGAATTTGGTTTAAAAAATGTTTGTTGATTTTTGAATTTCGCCTCATTGTTGCTTCTTTTTATCAACTGGTTACCTAGTCTCATTAATGTAACGTCCCATTTGCTTGGTAGTAACGAAAAAGTAATATTGTGTAGTTAAGGTTTCTTTTGATTGTTTTTTGACGTTGTTACTAGGTGCTTTTAAAATTAGATATTGAGTTTTTGCCGTGAAAATAGTTTTGTTTTTGCTTGCTTTGTTGTTTGTCTTCTTTTCATCGTCTTGATAATGGTAGATCTCGTGAGCGCTGTAATGAGGTATGGCATTATACAATTCATTTAGTAGTTTGTGTAACGATTTTCAAAAAACTCAAAGGTATTTTTGATTATCTCTTCATTTGGTTGACAGTTATGTTACAAATGTAGATGAGCGCGGGTCGGAACATCATTTGCGAACGCACATTAACGGGCCTCCTTGTCATTTATGTAACAAAAACCAATTTTCCAGGTAACAGGTGTATTTTTGGCCACCTTGGATCTCTCCGTCTGAGTGATCAATTGCATAATACGAAGACAGCCTTGCCCGACGTTGAACTCTTCAATGACTGTGCAAGACATGGATTCAACTCGGGTGCGGCTACTTGGGCAGTGGTCATGGACAACCCATATACCAGTGCAGGATCTACTTTCAGTTGCTACAAAATAGACCTCGCTGTAGACCATTCTCAAATTGAGTTGATTCAGGATTCCTCATATATGTTTGGGTTCTTAAAAGGTGATCTCACCTATAAATTTCCAACGCCCGGATTGCATATCATACGTAATTCATAGTAAACATACTAGGTCATATATGACTCGTAACAACCATACTATAGTTCATAAATGATATGTGTGGTTTTTAGTAGACATAAGTAGTAAGGTGTCTTACTGGGCACGCAACGGGGGGGGGACATTTGGGTGTTACTGTGTTCGCAACGGGGGGGGGGGGGGGGACACGAAATTTTTTTTCGAAAAGTTGATAGTTTTTGGCGTTTTGGCAAGAGCGGTGGAAAACGCCAAAAACTATCGCCTTTTCGAAAAATTTTTTCGTGTCCCCCCCCCCCCCCCCCCCCCCCGTTGCGAACACAGTAACACCCAAATGTCCCCCCCGTTGCGTGCCCAGTAAGACACATTTTTGGCAAATTTCTGAATTTTTTGACGTTTTTTGGTAGGTTTGGTTTGTTTTATATGTTAGTCGGGAAAAAGCACTGCTGTTCTAGTGGTTGTCATTTTGTAATCAGCCCAGGTGAGCCTCATCAGTAAAAAAATTTTTTTGAAAAAAAAAAATTGAAAAAAGAAATGAAAAATTCAAAGTGTTAAAATTGCATGAATTGTATTTTGCGCTGGGTTTCAGGTCTCAAAGGCGATTTTTTGTTGACCTCATCTCACCTGGTGGGCCTAATCATTGAAAAAAAAACTTGAAAAATTTTCGGAAAATTCAAAAATTTTCAAGTACTAAAATTGTGTGAAATGAATTTTGCGCTGGGTTTCAGGTCTCAAAGGCGATTTTTTGTTGAACTCTTCTAACCTGGTGGGCCTAATCATTGAAAAAAGAAACTTTGAAAAATTTTGGGAAAATTCAAAAATTTTGAAGTATTAAAATTGTGTGAAAAACAATTTGCGCTGGGTTGCAGGTGTTAATGTTAATTTTTTGTGGACATAATTTTACCTGGTACTAAGATTATATCAAATGTTTTATAACCAAAAACTGTCATCAATAGGTTGTTGATTGTTTGTAGTATTCTTTATGTCTGTTACTATCAGTCAGTACTCTCAAATACTCTTATAACACTTTATTTGATGATGCATGAGAATAAAATATAGTAATAGGCAAGGAGGTGAGTGGTTGTTGCTATGCATGTGTTGTTGTTAGAACTCTCTGTGTCATCAATCTATTTTTAGAATATAATGTATACTATGACTAACTACTATAGTCACTGCCGAAGGTCATTATACACGAGTAGTTGTCGTATTCCATTGTGATTGGGAGACCGATCGACCGAGAGTGTCTATGATTTATTTTTGAATAAGTTTACATGTTCAACTGTCTGCATTGGGTGGTTTTGTTATTACAGTTTAACACAGTACTTGTATAGCAATAGAGCAAACTTATAAGAATTTGTTTGAGTTTCAGTTTGAGTTTGATTTGTAAACAAACTATGCCAGCGGTTGACGATTGTTCCTTCTTTTTTATTTTTTCTCATGACAGTAGCGGTACAGAAAGACGTTTAGTAGCTGTCAGTGTAAACACTTGTTTTTATACTTAAAAAATAGAGACATTAAGGAAGTAAGTAATCTGCTTATGTCTTGCGCTTGAACTAACAGATTTAAATTTAATTGGATAAAAACTTCCGGGAAAACATATTGTACTAGCAAACTTCCAAGAGTCCTGCCAGGAAAACATATTGAATTTGTCATTATGAAAGTGTTTTTTTTTCAGAACATACTTTTAGCCATCAAACGAGAGAACACTAGAGACGAACAAACAATTAAAACATCAACAAAACAACGAACAATGTTTTATTGTATTATTAGTAGTTTATCAAGGTTGAGCAAATGCAATTCAAAAGATTATAACTGTTTGAGGTTTTAGGAGACTAGTTTAGAGTTTACGTTTTTTTTGGAGCAAGACAACAACTGACAGGCGGCGTTTCAAGACTGTTGGTTGCCACGAGCCTACTACCTTCGGGTGTTTTGATTAAACTTGTTGAAACTGTTGTAGATGTTATCGAGTTTTCTAAGTTCTTGGTTGTTGAATCTGGAGTTTCAGTAATAGCTGGAATTTTCCAAAAGTTTTCAATGAGCTCCAAATCCTGCCATTATTCTTCCTGATTTTCGTAGATAGGTACCTCTTGAACATCGTAATCATAGAGAATTCTTCTAATATCATCTCCCAGAACGTTTGAGTCAAATATAAACTCACGAGTACAGCCCGCAACGAATTCCAGACTATATTGAGCTCCCTTAAATGACGCTTTTTCACATCTAAAAGACTGAATGACATCGAAAGTAACAACAGGTAATGTCATGTGTTTCACAGTTTTCCAGTCTTTGCCTTGATACTCTTGCTGAACAATAACAATATTTTCTTTTTTTAAAGTCTCGTATGCAATTGTTCGACTGCTGGAAGAAGATTTTTCTTTTAGTATAATTGCAATGGGAAACATTTTAAGATTTCAGTGATATCTTCGTCTGCTTACAATCGTATAAGTGGCCTTGAATAAATTGATGAAGACTGTAAAATATACCAAAAAAAAGATTGTTAGAAAAATCTAAGAAGAATATGGTAAATATAATGAGTTAATTACTGTTGAAGTAATCTGATTAGTTGTTATCAACAAGAATTGTCAAAGCTTAAACCTATATCAATACAATTTCCAACGATTGAGACAGAATATAAATATTTTACTTATAAAGTATTGAATCTAAAGAATCTGGTTTAAGCGAAGAACTGAAAACTCATTTTGTGGGTGGTCTGCTACAGTACATAGAAGTGTTTGTGTTCTACAAACATTTAATTATATGGACGAGAAGATATTTTCTTTAGTGTCTGCTGTTTATGCTACATGTACTCAGCTTATCTAAAATAAAGACAGATTTGAAAGTATCCGTGTAATTCCAGCCAGTTCTTATCTTTCCGGAAAGCTATTTTAAGAATCAATAAAGAACATTTTAAGTGGGTTGTTATTTTATTTACAATACCTTATGTTCAAACTGGTGCTATAAAACAGAAATAATAGACAAATTCTTTTTTGTTGTGTTTGACTTTCTAATGAAAGAGAGTTTGTATAAAAATGTCACTGTTTTACGAATGAACGAGGACAAACATGAAAAATGTTTTAATTACTTTTAACGCTTTCAACTGCAGCAGACAATTAGTTTTGTAATCTAATGAATTAGATTGATTTAATTTTTTCATAGAGAAAATCAAAAGTGTCTATTTTTTTCAGATTCAGTCGACTTCATTCTAACTCGGAATGCGTCTTGATAAACCAATAGTTTGTAGATATTGTTTGAAAAACATTCATGAGAAGTATTTGTTATTAGCCACAACATACCCAAACAATTCAGTAAGACTGAACTTTTTCTTAGCAGCAAGTGAATACTTTAGTCAAAAGGAAAACTTTGATTATGATAATGCTTTGAAACTTCGACCTTACGGAGGACTTATTGGAATAGGTAACTCTTCTTTAGATTCATACCTAAACAACTCCAAAATTCTACGATTACACGCAATTTTGCATGACGCTGGTGGTTTCCTCCAGGAGCTCTACACTGAAGGACCCGGCTACTCGTACATGCTTCCCTGGAAGCTTAATAGTTGTTTCACTGGACATCTGACTGGAATTCTTTTTTGTTTGTATATTGAAGTTTTCCACTCAAAAATTTATTACTTGTTGGAATGTTAAGCAGTAAAACAGTTGTGTTATACCTTGAAGGTTTCCGTCACAGGAAAGAAAAATTTATTGTTAAAGAGTTTGGTATATGTACTGAAGATTACAACGATTGTGTTTTGTTTTCACCACCATCAAAATTTTCCGATTTGACAATCCGCAGAAAACTTCAATCAGTTGGTTATCTAAAAATTACATGGCTTAGATTGGATCTCTGAAGACTATCCTTACCTTTATCTAACACAAATTGTCCAAAGCGTTCGCTTAAGAAACCCAAGAGCGGTTTACTACGCTAAAGGTTTTGAAAAGTCTCAACTTTTATCGGAGTTGCTCGATCGATTTAAATACTCTGAAGTGTCCTAAAATATCTTACAGTTTTTTTACAGTTAACTGTGGGAATCATAGCTCAACACAACGTGGTATCTTCAACAATCATTGTGCACGGGAAAAAGCTTGTTTCTATTTTGACTGGTTGACAAATGAGAGAGGAATTGACGAAAGTGGAAGCACCCTTGTCAGCGAATTCGACTATTTGCGCCTTGATCACGAAGGAGGGGACACTGAACCTTTCAATTTGCAAAGGAGGAGCGATAAAAAGTGGTACTCAAATTCGTCAGAAAAAAGTTAGGGTGTTATTGACAGAGGAGGAAATTCGTTCGATTACACACTTGGTTTTTTACATCGAGCCTTTTATTTAGTGGAGAAAACAAAATGTCGGATTCTCAACGCAAAGTCTCGCCTCCGAAACTTCTATTGATATCGAAACATCCAACTGGTAAAGAAGTAGATCAAAATGACAAATTGCTGCCTGAAGAAATTCAGGAACTCGTGAACACGGACAAAGTCAAAAAAATTGTGTACTATGAAAAAACTACAAGATTACCCGCATGTTTCATGGTGCACATGAATGAATTTTTGAGTGATTATAGTTGTTATGAACTGTTCTATGTAAAACATTAAAAAGTACAATAGATTTTCATTTTATACACATTTTCTTTTGTGATGGAACAAGTAACAGTTGATCAAGTTGTGCAAGAAACTTTTTTCGAAAAGCAAAGTAGTGGAAAATCTACTTGGAAATTTTGTAACCAGATAACATTACCACGGTCGGAAGTTGTGTTTTTTGTTCAAATGTTTGTAATTTTGATGCTAATAGTTCTTTGCATTGTGAAATTGACTGTGCTTAAACCAACTTGTGAGGAAACATCAGTTTGGATTTCGATTTTGTCAAGTTTAGTTGGATATATCTTACCAAATCCTCGGTTATGAACAAAATTGTCCCTACCAGTGACAGAATCTTTATGGCCGTGGTAGGTCCGTCGGGTTGTGGTAAAACGAATTTGATTTTCAGAATATTAACAGGAAACACCTTTTATCCAAAGTTTAAAAATGTTATTTTTCTTTACCACGAAATGCAACCAATATACTCACAAGTTGACCAGCATTCAAACATTGTTTTCAAAAAATTCACAAACTTGGAGTTTTTGCAAAATACTGAAAATTGTTTGCTTATATTTGATGATTCTTGTGAGGAAATTTTTAATGACAAAGAGTTTGTCAAGCTGGCTACCGCAGGTCGACACAAGAACATTAATGTCATTTATGTGAAACACAATCTTTACCAGCAGAGTAAATGGTCACGAACAATAGATTTGAATACAACTCATATCATTTTGTTTAAATCACCACGTGACGTTCAGCAAGTCGAGTTTCTCGGTAAGCAACTGAATCTTACTCATTTTTAAAAAATTGTTATGAAATAGCAACAAGAGAAGCATTTGGACACTTATTGATTGACCTGGATCCAAAAACTTCGGACTGTCTACGATTTTGTTCAAACATTACAGAGCCTGGACCGTCGGTCTTCTACATACCTTCAGACAAAGCCGATATTACTCACATATCAAATGAACGAGAAAAAATTCTTTATACTGAAGCGAATGGTACTTTTATCTGATTCTGAGTTGAGGAAATTTCTCCGCACTTACGACGACAATATTGTATTGGTACTGTGTGAATGTTTTTACAACGTAATCAGAGGACATGTAAAAGTTCAGATTAACGATTTGGAGCATTATGAAAACGTGATCAAGACTATTCTTCGTAAAAACGTTTCAGTTGAAAAGAAAAGAGCCATACTACTCACAAAAACAGGTTTTGATTTAGTTCGGCTCATTATTCATTTTTGCTACCAGTATTTGAATCAATCATAAAAGAGAAGAAAATGACAACTGCTGAGTAATTTATTTTAATTCCCAAAAAAGTTTATATGAAAACTAAACCATACCAAACCCGGGTCTTAGAGAATCCTGACACTAAACACAAATCAGCACAGCTCTTTATTATAAATAGAATGCGACCAAAGGAACACATTGAAGCACAGTTCAATGACAAACTGTAGGAACAAGACTCTGGTGTTGATGATGATGAAAATCGGCTCAAACATTCAAATAGACGGGCAGATCAGGTCCTAAAAACATTGTCATCTCTCTTGCCTCATTCAAAATACCTAAAGTGTGATTATATTGTAGATCTAATTAAAAAGTCTAATCGTGTGCTCATTGGTGAAGACGAGAAGTTACTCATTGACAACAGTCCAACTGACATAAACGCATTCACTTTCTTGTACAATTTACAGCAACCAACAAAGAAAATTGACAGTCCTGATTATTTTGAATTATTAAAAGTGTTACAAATAAAGGAAGAACAAATAATTAACAGCAATGCTAAAACTTCGATCAGGAAAAGTTCTCCAGAAACCGCAACAAAAAGAAAAAAAATCGTCAATAAATCACAGAAACAAAAACGTTCAAAGTTTCAAAAGCCCCCAAAACAAGACAACCAGAAGCAGCAACAGACCAGCAGAGCACTACTCACCGAAGACAAAAGCAGTAGTGACGAAAAAGAAGAGTAAGTTTTCGAAACTCCGTGCGAACCAAGTGCACAGAAGGAAAAACAATGGGAATCTTACGACGAGTGAAGAAAAATTGCTGCAGTCAATGTACACAAAAGGGCCAGCTGCGTTTGGAAGCGTTGAAAATTTACAAACAACACAAAATTACAACCTCGCAAAGTGAAACAGTTTCTAGAGACCAAGAATGCTCACACAAAATATAAGGGCTTTCGAAAAAGTTTTGCACGTTTGAAAGTTATTGCATATGACCTTGATGAAATTTGGTCTCTTGACATGGCACACGTGGACAAACTGTCAAAACAAAACGCAGGTATTAAGTACTTATTGATTGCTGTTGACTGTCTTTCATGCTATCTACGTGTCGAACCACTCAAATCAAAATATGCAACAACAACAGCTGAAGCCTTCAAACGTATGATTAAGCATAAACAACCGAAAAAAGTTTGGGTGGATGCTGGAACAGAGTTTAAGGGAAACTTCAAAACACTTTGCCAGAGGAGAAATATTAAAATTTATCAAACTTTCAGCGAAAAGAAGTCTGCGTTTGCAGAAAAGAACATCCGCTCTTTAAAGAATATTATTTTCAAATATCTGGAAGAAAAATGGACATATTCAAACATCTCTCAGTTGAAAAATTTTGTGCAAACAATAAACTCACGCATCAACCGTGTTACAAAAATAGCTCCGAACAAAGTAACCGAAAAAGACGTTCCTTATCTGTTATCATTAAATGCAAGTGCATCCGAGAAATTAGTTAGGCGACCCAAATTTCGAATTGGTGATTTTGTTAGAATATCAAAAATTGATTTACCTTTCCGAAAAGGTTATAAACAGACATTTACCAACGAAGTGTTTGAAGTTTACGATATTCCAACGATAAACCCTCCAACATACCGCCTAATTGATTCGAATCAGAATCCAATCAGTGGTAAGTTCTATCAATTGGAACTAGTGAAAGTTGCTGACAACAGCGAAGCGTTCACAAAGCATGAATGAGTTTACCATACATTTAGTTTCATCAGCTTCCATGGACATTTTTCCAGACAACACTTTGGCTAACTTCAAAAACTTTTTCAATGAAGAAATCAGTCTGCAAGGTGATTGGAGAGCAACTTTGAGTGAAATTATCTTCCCATCCAGAATCAACCAGGCTAATAACACTCGAATCATAAAGTATTCCTCTGAAGGTAACAAAAACCATCAGAGAAGTATTCCATCTGGTGCTGTTTCAAAACCATACAAAGGGGAGACAGTCTTGATCAATACTGGAAGCTATGAGAACTTGGAACACCTGATAAAAACCATCAAGACAGCTACTGGTCTAACTAAATTCAGTCATCAGTACAATAAAATCACAGGCGTTTTGGTTTTGGTTTTTGGTAAAAATGAAGGAATTACATTTCCTGACGAAGAAATACCAAGCATTCTGGGCTTTGAAGGAATCAAAGATGGGTCAAGTACTCATATTGGTTATAAAATGATAGACTCCTTTGACAATTTGGCACTGGGTGACGGAGAAACAAAAGCTTTTGTTGCTGATTACCCTTTTGATCTGCTTGCAGGAAAACAATTGATATTTGTATACAGCAACATAATTGAGTATCAACACATTGGAGACACAAAAGATCCGCTGATTCGTATCATTGATTCAAAACAACGCCTGAAAAACGGTAGCCTTTGTGAAATTGAACCTACGCATAGAATAGTTTTTAGTAATTTGGAATATAAGAAATTGTTGTCAAACAATTTTCAGTGTATTGAAGTTCAGTTGAGAACCGAAACTGGCAAATTTGTTCCATTTACGGGAACAGGAAAAGTTATTCTTACTTTAAACTTTAAAAAATTTAATTAAATGGAAGCTTACTATCAACAACAATCAGTTTCACCATACTTTGCAGGACACTATCGTCAACGAGGCAGTGGGTTCGGGGCTTTAGCGGCTGGAATTGGTAGGGCGGCCATACCGATAGCTAAAAAGTTTTTGTGGCCTGTTGCTAAAAAGATTGGAAGAGAACTGTTTGTACAGGCGGCACCAGAGATTGTTGACGTTGTAGCCAAAAAGAAGAGTCCTAAAGAAGCACTCAAGTCAACTGTTCAGAAAACGGTAAAAAAACAATTCGGTGGCTCAAGAGCCCGAATTGGAGGTGTTCGTGGTGGAAATGTTTATAAAAAAACAGAAACAGAGCGGTCCTGTCAAATCCCGAAAAATCATTCAGAGAAAACAACCGTTACTGAGAAGTCGGTCAGATTTCTTTTCCAAAGTGAAAAATGAATACTAATTTATTGCCAGCAGAGGCAACACACACAACTCTAGACTTGTTTGAAAAGCAGCCTCTCCTGATCACCTTTGACAATGCTTTTACCCAAAAGGTTGGTCCATCATACTCACCGGATGGTCCAATGCTGGAATTCGAAGTTGTTGGCGACAGGAACAACTTATTTGATTTGCAAAAGTTTCTACTTGAAATAAAATGCAAAATCACGAGAACCAATGACGCCGATTTGAGAACTGGTACTGATGCCACAAACACAGATTCGCCGTATTTTAGCAATAACGCATTACACTCTCTGTTTTCAGAGTGTACAGTTTCGGCAAATGGCGTTAAATTGTCAAATACAAACGGCAACTACGCACACAGGGCTTTCATAGAAACAGAATTCTCATCCGGAAGAACAGCAAAGAGCCCTTGGTTAGTTTGTCAAGGCTATTATTATGAAGACGAAACGGCTAAAATTGATGGAGCTGACAACAGAGCTACTGATGTTGCTGCGCGAAAAGCTTTAGTTGCTGACTCTCTGGAATGTTCTCTACTTGGAAAACCGGCCAGTGATATATTGACCTGTGACAAACATCTTCTCAGTGGTGTTACACTACGCATCTCCTTCAGAAGGTCTCCAGACGATTTTACCGTCATATGCGAATCTAATAAACATTACAGAGTAAAAATTGTTGAAGCAAATCTGTACGTGCGCAAAATGACCGTGGCTGATCATGTGTTGTCTGCGATAGAAAAAACTTTGCTAAAAACACCAGCTGTCTATCGGTACACGGAGGTGTTGCCCAGAACTTTTCTTGCCACTGCTGGCATCCGCAGTTGGAGTCAAGAAGACATCTTCTTCAAAGAACCAGTTCGAAGAATGATTATAGCAATGTCAACCAATCAATCATATTTAGGAACTAACAGAACGAATCCTTTCCATTACCAGAAATTCAATTTGAATGAAATAGTAATTTATCGAAATGGACTACCGGTTGTCGGAACACCAATTTCAACAACCTCAGATCAACGAGTCTACTTCAACACGCTTGAAGCTTTAGATTTTCTTGTTAAAGGTGGTCATGGCATTCCCCTAGCCGATTATCCAAATCACTTTATTTTGGCCTTTGACCTTACTTCAACACAGGAGGCTTCACACGATTTTATTCATCCTGAATTAACAAATTGTTCAATTTCAGTGGAGCTCACTTTTGGAACACCTTTGGGTGACAACGTTGAAATTTTATTCCTAGGCGAACGAAGTTCAACTTTTTACGTCAACTCTGAACGAAAAGTTACCAAAAACTTGGTTATTACATATCCTGTTGATGGATAATTTTGAGATAACTTATCTAGTAAATAAATGTTTTCATCTCAAGCACAAATTTTGTGGAGTTTTTGCAGCTGACAATTTTCCAAGCCTGCCAGAAAATTGCTTTGCTGTGGTCATTGCCTCAATATCAACATCATCGGGTAGTCATTGGCTACTGATTTGTAATTATAAAAAAACAATGTACTTTGCAAATCCACTTGGGCAAGCACTGGATTGCTTCCATTTTGTATACACTCGACTGCTGCAGTTCTACTTCGAAGAAGAAGTCGTTCAGTGTCTCAGATTGCAGCCAATTCAGAGCCCAAACTCCAAACTGTGTGGACTCTTTTGTATTTATATTGCTCATATTTTTTTCACATATAGCTATCCGTTTGTACACTACATGAATGATGATGATTTACTACGATTTGCTAAGCATATGATGTAGGACAAATCAATCAAATTAAATTTTTTAGCATCAACTGTTTCCATAAATTCGTAACTTTTTCCCCATGAGGCTAGATCACTCATTTTTTAATAAAACAAGTAGGATTAATTTTTTAATTCAAATCGAAAGTTACATTTTACATTCTCATTATCAACATTCAGGGAGCCATATCCACTAATAATAATATCAATAATTTTTGAAAATTCTGCATAAGAACTGTTCTGATAAATACTTAAAAATCGGTTAAAAAGTACAAGTTGGTATGAAATCAGTTTGAACTTGAACATTCTCTTTGACAGTCTCCAGTTCAAAGATATTTGGAAGCTTTCTTTTGGAGCTATATAAATCTAGCTGATGTTGGTGATTGTAAATGACTGCTTGCTGCAACTTCTCAAAAATTTCACCGTGAAAAGTGATGTTGACAGATTGTGTTTTGTGGAGTAGAAGTCTGAAACATGTGTATAGGCAAGGTATAGAATAGGGTTTTGAAGAGTTTTTTTTGAAAGCCTCTGTTACTTGATCCAAAGCTGCAATAACATGATAGTGTTGTTCTTTTATTATACAAAAGCTGTTATTCTCATGCAAACTGTAAGCAAAACTCTTGTTGATTTCTTTTGTATCAAATATTGGCTCACTTCTGCAGATAAATTAGTGAAATTTCTTTTGAAACTGTCGAAAGAATTCAGGTGTTCGTTCAAACATTGCCTCAACCATTTTCAATACTGTGTGTCGCTCTCAGAACTTTTCTTCGCTTTCTTCTTTGATCGACCAGCAACCTGAGTTGAATTAAAGCTATTCGTCTCCGGTGAGAACGCAAACTGATAACGTCGTTTCCTTCCCGTTATCTTATTGTGTTCTTTTTTGATAGGTTGTTCTGATTGTCCGGTCCTTAGTTTTTCACAGAGTGAATTGTAGCTTTGAGATAATTGTTCAAACTCGGCTAAAGATAGTGTTATTCTCTGGTTGAACTTGAAACCATCACTGTTACAATTGTTTCTGTTGTCTTGGAATTGATCACGGAAGTTATCTTATTTTTTAAAAGTTTTACCGTTATATATGTTCCAGTAGAGTCATAAGTTTTCACACAAGCAACTACATAACGTTTTTCTGTACATGTAATATCGTGAGAAAAGTCAAAGAAGGAACAATCGTCAACCGCTGGCATAGTTTGTTTACAAATCAAACTCAAACTGAAACTCAAACAAATTCTTATAATTTTGCTCTATTGCTATACAAGTACTGTGTTAAACTGTAATAACAAAACCACCCAATGCAGACAGTTGAACATGTAAACTTATTCAAAAATAAATCATAGACACTCTCGGTCGATCGGTCTCCCAATCACAATGGAATACGACAACTACTCGTGTATAATGACCTTCGGCAGTGACTATAGTAGTTAGTCATAGTATACATTATATTCTAAAAATAGATTGATGACACAGAGAGTTCTAACAACAACACATGCATAGCAACAACCACTCACCTCCTTGCCTATTACTATATTTTATTCTCATGCATCATCAAATAAAGTGTTATAAGAGTATTTGAGAGTACTGACTGATAGTAACAGACATAAAGAATACTACAAACAATCAACAACCTATTGATGACAGTTTTTGGTTATAAAACATTTGATATAATCTTAGTACCAGGTAAAATTATGTCCACAAAAAATTAACATTAACACCTGCAACCCAGCGCAAATTGTTTTTCACACAATTTTAATACTTCAAAATTTTTGAATTTTCCCAAAATTTTTCAAAGTTTCTTTTTTCAATGATTAGGCCCACCAGGTGAGATGAGGTCAACAAAAAATCGCCTTTGAGACCTGAAACCCAGCGCAAAATTCAATTCACACAATTTTAGTACTTCAAAATATTTGAATTTTCCGAAAATTTTCCAAAGTTTTTTTTTCAATGATTAGGCCCACCAGGTGAGATGAGGTCAACAAAAAATCGTCTTTGAGACCTGAAACCCGGCGCAAAATACAATTCATGCAATTTTAACACTTTGAGTTTTTCATTTTTTTTTAATTTTTTTTTCAAAAAATTTTTTTTACTGATGAGGCTCACCTGGGCTAATTACAAAATGACAACCACTGGAACAGCAGTGCTTTTTCCCGACTAACATATAAAACAAACCAAACCTACCAAAAAACGTCAAAAAATTCAGAAATTTGCCAAAAATTTGTCTTACTGGGCACGCAACGGGGGGGGGGGACATTTGGGTGTTACTGTGTTCGCAACGGGGGGGGACACGAAAAAATTTTTCGAAAAGGCGATAGTTTTTGGCGTTTTCCACCGCTCTTGCCAAAACGCCAAAAACTATCAACTTTTCGAAAAAATTTTTCGTGTCCCCCCCCCCCCGTTGCGAACACAGTAACACCCAAATGTCCCCCCCCCCCCCGTTGCGTGCCCAGTAAGACACCTTACTACTGACATACAAGGATCATACAATTTCTCATTGCAATCTAACGCCTTATAAAAACCTCCTCTTTATCTACTACTAAAAGTATTCCAAAGCACAAATCTTCCAAATTGAAAATCACAAGTTGCAATTTGACAATAATATTTCAGATTAAAAAAGTTATTGTTGTTTTTAGAATGCTCGATAGTGCAAAACAATTGCGGCGTTGCCTCAAATAATTGAAATGAATAGAATTGAATTCAATTATTTCATTCATTTCAATTATTTCATTATTTACAGTTAACGGAAGCTGTTGCAAGACATACATTATTTATCACTTACAGGTTTACCATCACGAGCTCACAACGAGCTAGATTCAAGCTGCCTTAATGAAAGCCCTATATAAGAAATAAATTGGTTAGCTTGAACAATAAATTGGTTACCTTCAACATAATTGATTTTTAGCCGATGAAGAAACTTTTGCAGTGAGTAATGGGACAACTTTAAGAGAAATCACGGGATAAGGACATTCAATTTAAGAAAGTTGTTGCATTTTCTCACATTTACCTCTAGTGACTACTTCATTTTGCTAGAATTGCGAACAATAATATTTATCATTTTTGTCAAGTTCTACGAGTGTTATGAACTACTTCAGTAACGTTTAAGCTAAAATAAAAAAGCGGTGAAAATTTTTTAAATTTTCAAAAATCTCCTTGATGAGAGAAGCAAAATATAAGTAAAAAATTGCTGTCGAATCAAGTTTTTTAATAGGTCTGAAGCTATATAATTTGCGTCTGAAAAAAATTATTCTCAGTATTTGGCATTTCGTACAAAAATTTTTTAGTGCGCGTACATCCCGCTGTGTATGAATGTAGTCCGCAAACAAAGTAGAGCTCGAGTTTTTTTGGGAAGGTTAAAAGTCAATTTAAATGAGAAAGAAAAAGTGGTGGACCCAATACTGATTCCTGTGGAATCCTGCAAACAAATATTAATTTGTTAAGAGATATCTCCAATTCAGATTTCGTTTTCTGCTTTTTAAATTACTGGTTATTAGGTTTTCTGATATTCCCTCAAACCGAACTTATTCAGCTTTTTGAGAGGTAGTTTGCGATGGACAGTATCGACAGCCTTCTTGAAAATAAAAAAAAACTGATTTACTGAAAGGTTTTGTGTCGATGAAGTCTCTAATTATTTCTGTCAAAGCAGCAATTTAGAGCCAAAATTGCTAGAGCGATTGAAGTCAAGCTTCTCCAGTACTCTGAATATTGCATATAGTAGATTTTTTTGGTTAATATTTGCTTGGATCGGTTTTATCTCCATCTCTGAACAGCGGAAATTTTTTTTGCCCTTGTATGTGTCCGAGAAAAGTTTCAAAGCCTACGCATTTGTGGAAGTTTTACAGAACTTCTCGCTGACGATTGGTGCCGCAATTTTAACTTTCTATTGCTTATGCCATCATGACTAAAAGAATTTTTTATACAAATATTTAATTGTTTAGCTTATGCTTTCATCTTGAAGAAAAAATAGCTCAACTCCAAATCTTGAAGTATTGATGTATTTCTTTTGCAAAACTGTTTTTGATCTTCGAGCAGTTCCCCAATTGAGGAAAAGGAGTTAATGAACTTATCTAAGTTTTAGTTTTTTGGATGTTGCGTATTTTTGACAGAGAACTGGTAAAAAGCTATAAAAATGTTTTTTGATCTTTTGTCTTTGCTTACTGACGGTTGTAGCACTCTCTCTCCATCTTTCTAATCTTTTCTGTTAAAAAATCTGGCTTGCAATGAGTTTCTCTTTGTTGACTTGATTTGGAGTTCTGTCAAATTGTTTTTTCATTACTTCTGTTTTCCGCGTTGGAATCTTCATTTTGCTAGTTTTACAACCAAGTTCATCAATTTTCTCAAATTCTAAAAGTGTTATGAACTACTTCAGTAACGTTTAAGCTAAAATAAAAAAGTGGTGAGATTTTTTTTGAATGTTTCAAAGTCTCTTTATGAGAGAACCAAAATATATGTAAAAACTTGCTGTAGAAACACGTTTTTTAATAGATCTGAAGCTAAAAAATTTGCGTCTGAAAAAAATTGTTCTCAGTGTTTATCCTTGCGAACAAAAAATTTTTTAGATCTTTTTATTGCACCTTCCATAAAGAAGCAGATAGTACGAAATTAGAAGTTGAGCGCTTGCCTCAAAGATGCAGTTTAGTGATATTATTGAAAAGCATTCACATATCTTCAGAACAGTGTTATTGAACCGCTTCAGACTACTGATTACTACAATTATATGGCCTGTAAAAATGAGGATGTCAAAATTTGTCTCACTCAACAAAAATTGCTTGTATGGGCACATTTTTTCGGGACTCAAATTTCTGTTATGGGAAGATTTAATACTAACCTATATATTTTGCACCAGTTATTAACAATTTTTAAGTCTGCTTTGAACTGGCCAAAATAGTGCGCGTGCGTCCCGCTGCGTATAAATGTGGTATTGTCCGCCAACAAAGTAGTGTTCGAGTTTTTCGGCAATGTTAATTGTCAATATATATGAGAAAGAAAAAGCAGTGCACCCAATATTGATTCCTGTGGAATCCCACAAAAAATATTAATTTGTTAAGAGGAATCTCCAATAGAGACTTTGTTTTCTGTTTTTCAATTACTGGTTATTAGGTTTTCTGATTTTCTTACAAACCGAACTTGTTCAGCTTTTTGAGAGGTAATATGCGATGGACACTATCGAGAGCTTTCTTGCAGTTTTTAAAAAAAGCTGATTTACTGGAACCTTTTTTGTCAATGGACTCTGTAATTATTTCCGTCAAAACAGCAATTTGGAACCAAAACTGCAGGAGCGATTGAAAACAAGCTTCTCAAGCACTCTGAAAATTGCATATAGTAGATTTATTGTTTAATAATTGCTTGGATCGGTTTTATTTCCGTCCCTGAAAAGCGGAAAAACTTTTGCCATTTTACGTGTCTTGGAAAAATTTCAACGCTTACGCATTCGTAAAATTTTTAGTGAACGTCTCACTGACGGCGGGTGCTGCCATTTTAGCATTCTATTCCTTATGCCATCATAACTAAAAAAAATTTTATACAAAGATTTAATTGTTTCGCGTATGCCTTAATCTTCAAGAAAAAACTCAAAAACTAATCTCGAAGGATTTTTGTCCTTCTGTTGGGAAACTGGTCTTGATCTTCGAGCATTTCTCCTATTGAGGAAAAGAAATTAATGAAGTTGTCAAGTTTTTTTTTCTGATGTTGCGTTTTTTTACAGAAAACTGATAAAATGCTATAAAAACATGTTTATTGATCTTTTGCCTTTGCTTATTAGGTTTTCTGATTTTCTTATAAACCGAACTTTTTCAGCTTTTTGAGATGTAATATGCGATGGACAGTATCAAGAGCTTTCTTGAAATTTAAAAAAGCTGATTTACTTGAATCTTTTTTGTCAATGGAGTCTGTAATTATTTCTGTCAAAGCAGCAATTTAGAGCCAAAACTGCAGGAGCGATTGAAGACAAGCTTCTCAAGTACTTTGAATATTGCATATAGTAGATTTATTGGTTAAAATTTGCTTGGATCGGTTTTATCTCCATGCCTGAACAGCAAAAAAATTTTCTCCAATTTATGTGTCCCAGAAATATTTCAAAGCCTACGCATATGCAAAAGTTTTACAGAACTTCTTGCTGACGACTGCTGCTGCAATTTTAACATTCTTTTGCCTATGCCATCATGACTTAAAGAAATTTTTATACAAAGTTTTAATTGTTTCGCGTAAGCTTTAATCATCAGGAAAAAAGCTCAACTCATATTTGAAAACTGGCATTGATCTTCTTCGACCATTTCTCCAATTTAGGAAAAGAAGTTAATGAAGTTATCGAAGTTTTAATTTTTTGGATGTTGCATTTTTTGACAGAGAACTGATAAAGTGCTGTAGAAACGTTTTTTTGATCTTTTGTCTTTGCTCATTGACTGTCATGGTACTTTCTCTTCATCTTTCTAATTTTTTGTCTGTTAAAAAATCCGCGTTTCAGTGAGTTTTTCTTCGTTCACTTGATTTGGAGTTCTGTCAAATCGTTTTTTCATTACTTCTGTTTTCCGCGTTGGAATCTTCATGCTAGTTTTACAACCAATAAAATTCATCTATTTTCTCAAATTCTAAAAGTGTTATGTACTACTTCAGAAACGTTTAAGCTAAAATAAAAAAGTGGTGAGATTTCTTTTCCGCGTTGGAATCTGAACAGTTTCATTTATCCAATTTTTCTTTTATACTAGATACTTCTTTGGTGCGACAAAAACGATTGAAACAATACACTCGGATAGTTTTTCCAAAGATTCATTCAAATCAGAGTATGATATTTCTGAGATTCGGTGATGAGTCAAGAAGAGATGTTTGTTTGTATTTTTTGTATTTACTTAATTGAATTCTCTATAAAATTTTGAAATATCATCTTAGCTTTGGCTCTCATTGCAACTTAAAGACACCAATGTTTTCGACTTTATATACCGCAAGTTGCAGCAAGGAAAAATAGTTTCATGTTGAATCTTTTATGCTGAGGATATCAAGATTGAAATCTCCAAAAAGCACAATATCTTTTTTTCCGATTTTGACAAAAACATTTTCCGTTTCTTTTAGGAAGAGATTGTGAGGATTGCTTGGGGGTATGCAGCACAAACAGAAAAAATTTCCTTTGATTTTTCTAGCCTTGATTTTTCTAACCAGAACCTCTTTTGATATAACCTATTTTTTGTTGTAGGTCAACCACCTCAAAATTGATTCCCATTTTCTACATAACAGGCAACAGCACCTTCAGACCTGGTTGTTCTGTTGTTTGTTACGATTTGACATTATCATCATAGATGTCAATAGGTTGATTGAAGGGTCCCAACTCCCTCCACATAAATATAAAACACAAATCAGACAATTTCGTCAGTTTTTTGCTACGACACTAAGTTTCGTCGAGATTTGCTGACTGCAGCTCATATCGGTTTCTTAAGATTATTTGGCATCGCAATAGTCGAGACGGAATTTTGCACTTCATAGTTTCTTTTGCCCGCTTGTGTTGGTTCATGCATGATACTTTGATTCAAGTATGAAGACCTGATTCAAGTTCGCGTTATTGTCTTTCTCTTGTGCAAAAAAAGTTCTGATTGCAACACTGTCGCTACCGCTTTAGGTGCCACCTCCTCAACCGCTCTGACGTTTTGAACCGGCTGCGAATAGTAGTAACCAATAGCATTCATGAAAAACAATTTTACCTGACAATTTTCTTGTAATGGTCAGATTTTTCAACTCGCATGATCTCTGAAAGCCTTTGTCGCATTAGGGGAGCCGTTCAATGATAAAAATTCGCTTACCGTTGTTTTCGAAAGCTGCAAGTTGACGTCATCTATTCCAATTTTCGTCCTTGTATGCAAAAGAAACTTGAAAATTTCACATTTGTGTGATTCGAATCTTTTTTTATTTGGTAAAGGATGGCACGCTTTAATGTTTTCTATTGTTAAATTATAATTAAAATAGAAAGCAAACGCCTCACACACCTCATAAGCTAGAGATCGAGAAATAGGGTCAACAGGGAAATAGGAAGGTATCAGCAACTCTTTACCTGTATACCATTCTTGGTCCAACACTGTTTTTTAGATCGGTAATTTCATTTTTCAAATATTTGATTATCGTATTACAGTAATCGGTTTTCTATTTGTTCAACTCTTTTATACAGTTTGTCAAATGTATCGTTTTTCGTCTCTTGAATACCATAATTGGAATCAGAAGTCATTGTTTGTCTATAAAAATGTAAGTGTTTGACTTGATCAGTGTTTATTTGAACGCTAAAGCAAAACTTTTGTTTCAGCATGTAGCATTCAACGTATTAAGCTTGCATGCGAAATAAAGCGTAAGCAATTTCAGCAACAGAACCAGATTAGATGTAGAACAAGTATGAATGAAGTATTAAAACTTAATGTAATTGCACCAATGGTACATCTCACTTGTTGCGCCTTTCATTGTTTTCAATGTGTAGATTGTAGTAAAACTTGAAAAAAAAAAAAACAAATGGAATGGTTTATTGCAGGATAACGCTTATTAAATTACCTTTCGTTAATGATGTAAATTTTCGTACCTCAATGTTGGCGAGGTTCCATGTTTGTAAGTTATTTTTAAAAGTTTTTAAAAGCGGGAGTGAGTTTTGATGAGAAGACAGGAAGTTCCAATTTCAGGCTTGTTGCAGTACGCAAAAGATAAAAGATATTTTTGCAAGTTCTAACTTCAATTCTTTCATTGATCGAACTTGAAGAGTATGTTAAATATGATTTTATAAAAATTAGTATGTACGAACCTGACAACTTTTTTTGGACATCTGGTCCACTTACAGGGAAATCATATTTAGAAGAAGAAGAAGAAGATAAAGAAGATGAAGAAGAAGAAGAAGGAGAAAAAGAAGAAGAAGAAGAAGAAGAAAAAGTAGAAAGATGAGAAGAAGATGACGAAGAAGAAGCAGAAGAAGTAGAAGGAGAAGAAGAAGAGGAAGAAGAAGAAGATGGAGCACTAGAAGGATTAGGAGGAGGAAAAAACCCATTTGAGTGTTATAACTGCATCTCTTTTTTTCCTCGTTTCACAACAGCAGAACCCTCGTGCAATGGAGAACACCAGGACCCAAGATAAAGGAATTAAGCAAAGAACTGAAGCGTTTGCTGAACAACTGAATTTGCAAAGAATTTGTATCTGTGCAAGTAATAGGAGATGTTATAGTGAAATGCAACCCTGTAAAACGTTTAAATTGAATAGTCACAAATAACTTAAGATATTTTACATCTCTGAGCGCAATTCTCTGAATTGTCTCTGAATCAAAACACAATCCGATTGGAAACAATATTGCCGAGAAATAAAAAACTGAAACACTTATAGCAGTTAAAATGATTTTGTAGAATTTAATCTTCATTCGTACCATATTACATGCTATTTTTGCTCAGTGAAAAGTACACCTAATTGAAAAAAAGTTTGAATGGAGAGCAATCAAAACTTGAATGAATGCATACGTAACGGTTTTTATGCGTTCGTTGACAGACGTTGTACGTCTTCACAATGTGCTGCACGCCCCTGCCTGCGATAATTGCATGCCACCATTTCTATTAAGATTAATATGTTTGTGCTTCTTGTACGGTATAGGGTTGAGAGAATACATCCTAATGTAATTGGTGCTTTAAACAAGATTGACATAGATCAACCAAAAACTCCACTTGTTCTACATATAGTTGGCTAGAGAAAATTGTAGCAGTTTGAGTTTTGTTATAGCAAAGTTTTTTGTTGTTCCTTTCTTGCATTGTAATATTCTTTCTAATTATTAGCAGACAAATTTTTGTAAATAATCCGTATTAGTCTGATAAAAGTGCATAAATAGGAATGAAAATTTCTATTTCTTCGCACACAAGTAAGAAACAACCAATGAGTTTTCTCTAGAAATTCCACTCGAGCGGCTGTTAATATGTTTCTTGTTACGTGTCTGTCACTATTTAATAAAAAAATTTCCTGCCAAAAATGTTTGAACAGAAATGATGTTTCACAGTTTAAAATGTCTATTGTGAGAAGATGGAGTAAAATCCACTGAATATCATACACATGATCCTAGGTCGCGTCAGTATAATTGAATCAATCAAGTACGGTATATTTTATATTACATTTTTCTGGTCTCGTGGTTTCCAAATCGTATCGAACTTCGATATTTCGGATTCCATAAGCATAAAAAGCGTCAGTTGCCAAAAAAAACTTTGGATTAAAAAACTTTTTATAGGCATGTTTGATATCTTTTTTCGCAGTTGCATTATGTTTAGAAAGGAGCAAATGTCCCGCCAATGACTTTGCTCCAGAAGTCAAAGGAGCATGGGCCACAGGAATCAGACCAGCAAATCCAAGTAAGTCTTTAGTCTGCTTAGAATGATAGAAAATTCGTCTCTTTTGTTCCAACTATACGCGCTGTTGATAGCATTAGTATCGGGGGTAAACTGATGTTTAAAGTTACACTCAACTGATCATAATGACTAGTATATAGATTAATTTTTTGTTTAAATTATTGGCTATCTAACACTAATATGAAACGCTATAAGCTGCTAAATTCTATTCAGAACTAACTGTAAAAAGCCATTGGAAAATCATCGACAGCTGTGATTCCCAATTAAATACTTTCTATCGCGTTAATTATAAGACATTAAAAAATAACTATAATTAACATATCAGCATCCAAACGGAAAGCCACCAAACTTCCATTTTGAGTCAAGGCTTTGGTTACAATTTGTAGTGACATTTTAGAACCAGGAGCGATTCTAAGCCGGATCAGCCAGAGAGGACACTGTCTCAAGTGGCTGTTTGAGGAGTACGGGGAGGGAGTGCTGGGCTATGTAGTGGAGTGGGCAAACCAAACTCATTACTCATGCCAGCCGTGGTCAGTGGGCAATTCAATTGCCTTCCTCACTCCTCAAGAGGTATTGTATTCAAATTTAGAGGTGTTTTTTCTTATTTTGTAACTCCGGGCTTATCAAAATCACTTTGCCCGATCAAGACTACATTTTTCATTTTTTAAAGAGAAAATGTTGAATCATTTTGGCGCTGTTGGTAAAGTAATGATTTGTGTATCTAGCCTATGTCATTACTTGATTTTGAAAGAATTGAATTAAATAATATCCAAAAAATTTATAGATCAAGAACGCATTTTCTGATATTATTTGATCCATAGAATCAAATTATCAAATCAATTAGGTTAAGGAATATATGTTGTTTTAAATAGGAACTATGAACTTTTGAACGCACCCAAGGTAACTATTTACAAAGATGCACACACGTTGAGAAGTTAGTCAATTGGTCGAGTAGAGAAATTAGTCAAATTTGCTACATACTTTTTTCCTCTTGACCAAAAACAGTCCGGCATTTTGTTCTATTTTTTCACTCAGTGACGGAAAACTGGTTTACGCCGTGTTTTGTTTTCAAGTTTGGTTTCATTTTAAATCATTTTTGAACGAGAACTCTTTAGATTAAGATTGCATTACACGATACTAAAAACAGAAAACATAAATCAAATCAACTCCGGTTCAATTCCTTGGTAAAGACTAATATGTTGATCAGAACAAGAGATGACTTGACTAATCAGGTACCATAAGTGCGGGAACCCTAATAATTTTCCCTATGTGATTTCCAAATTTTCGCAGTTATAACTTACCTCAGGTCTTCAATTGTTTTCAATAACAACAAAATTGAAACTAGAAAAAGCTTCGTTAAAGCCAGAAAGACCAATTGACTCCGTGCTGTGAACAAAGCTTCTCATATCTAGGAACTTTTTTCCTCAACATAAGGTTTTTGAGAATATCAACGTTACTTATGTTTTCAAGTCACAGCTAAGTTAACCTGTAAAGTCCCTAAGATGATTTACGAACAGTAACAAGCCACTGCAACAAACAACTTACGACTAACAATTGTGCTTCAATGCGCACTCTATGTCAATTTGATAGGATAAAATTAAAGAGCTTCAACTGAATTTTGGTTGCTTTTCAAGCTTCTTTTATGCTGACAGTCACGTGCTTTTACATGTCAAAAACGAATTTTTGATTGTTTGTCGATAGGGAAATAGAAAAAATTCAAACAATTTTTGATGACGTCACTTTTTAGTGTAAATTTATTGTCCTAAAATTTCATGTTTGTGAACCATTTAGAAATTTCGTCAAATAACCTGCATCAAAAACAATCTGATTCACAAACCAATTTGATTCGCATTAACAGTTCCAGCCATACATATGCAATTCTGTTTGACGAGTGTCAGGTTGTTTGAGTTTGAGTTTGAGGAATAGTAATCACGTACTAAATATATTGTCATGCCATTCTAAGTCTACTCTTCAATATGATCCTGAGTGATTGTTTTTTTATTAAGCTCAGCATTAACAAAAGCAGCTGCTGTTTCATATTCAATAAATTTTTTTCTCAACTGTGCAATAAAGGAAAAACGTTTATGAATTCTGTTACCTAACTTTCAGATTTTTTTGTGGGTTTAAGAGATCAACATTTTAGGCAGAAAACCTACAATGTAGCTTTGAGGAAACTGATTTAGGACAATTTTGATGACATTTAATGTCAACAGAGTGTCCTAACAAGATTTGGGAGACAAGTTTTCTGAGCATTTGGTCATGAGTTTTGATGTAAGAAGCACATCAAATGAAAAAATGCGGCTTTCAGTTAGTTTCAACCGCCGATTACTTCTTGTCAAAAAAAATTTCTTTGTGCAACTGATAATCTGATTCGCAGAGCTCAGTCCCTCCCAGTCGACGTGATTTTGCACTCAGGATTCTGTCAGTTGAGATTATTGCGAATCCGGCAACAAATTATTTACGAAAATTAGATTCCGACAGCATTTTTGTCAAAAATTCAGGCCTAGAAAATTAAATTCATTATTCAGACATCTGACCTCTGGAAAAAGGAATAATCTATTAAATGCCGTAGTGCTTCATGCAGTTACAGAGCACATATGCTTAGATAGTAAAACATTATGTAAGATTTTCTCACCAAAACGCTGAATTTTTAGTCCTGCTCCAGAAATTCTCTCAAATTCAGTAACCGTTTTTGAAAGGAAATTGCATCAGCTTTGAGTTACTTAAAAGAATAACACGCGTTAGTAATGCAAAAAATTAAGAAACATTTTTGAATTAGTTTGATATCCTGGCTTTTTCAAACTTAGCTCCTTCAAACCAATCATCAATATCTGTATATATTTGTATTACGAAAACCAGAAGAACTAAAAATGAAAGTAATCAACTTCGGAGTTCTTTTTCTTACTGAAATTTCGAAATGAGGTTGCCAAATTTTACACGGCATGAAGTTTTTCTTATCTAAAGTGAATCAAAACGATTTAATTGCTTGTAATTTTGTTCAAGACCTTGTAATTTGTTAACATTGTTAGACGTTTTATGCAAAATAATTCACTTGTAATAGTTAGATTTGGATTCTGAAAAATTGCCTTTTCTTTAGACAATTTTTTAGCTAGTTATTGGTGAAAAATTTTGTTAACTTTTGATTGCCTGAGTTTCAATTCTTTCATTGATCGAACTTGAAGAGTATGTTGAATATGATTTTAAAAAATTAGTATGTACGAAACTGACAACTTTTTTTGGACATCTGGTCCACATACAGGGAAATCATATATAGAAAGAGAAGAAGAAGAAGAAGAAGAAGAAGAAGTATAAGGAGGAGGAGAAGAAGAAGTAGAAGGAGGAGAAGAAGATGAAGAAAAAGAAGAAGAAGGAGAAAAAGAAGAAGAAGAAGAAAAAGTAGAAAGAGGAGAAGAAGATGACGAAGAAGAAGCAGAAGAAGTAGAAGGAGAAGAAGAAAAAGAAGAGGTAGAAGAAGAAGATGGAGCACGAGAAGGATGAGGAGGAGGAAAAAACCCATTTGAGTGTTATAACTGCATCTCTTTTTTTCCTCGTTTCACAACAGCAACAGCAGAACCCTCGTGCAATGGAGAACACAAGGACCCAAGATAAAGGAGTTAAGCAAAGAACTGAAGCGTTTGCTGAACAACTGAATTTGCAAAGAATTTGTATCTGTGCAAGTAATAGGAGATGTTATAGTGAAATGCAACCCTGTAAAACGTTTAAATTGAATAGTCACAAATAACTTAAGATATTTTACATCTCTGAGCGCAATTCTTTGAATTGTCTCTCAATCAAAACACAATCCGATTGGAAACAATATTGCCGAGAAATAAAAAACTGAAACACCTATAGCAGTTAAAATAATTTTTTGTAGAATTTAATCTTCATTCGTACCATATTACATGCTATTTTTGCTCAGTGAAAAGTACACCTAATTGATAAAAAGTTTGAATGGAGAGCAATCAAAACTTGAATGAATGCATACGTAAGGGGTTTTATGCGTTCGTTGACAGACGTTGTACGTCTTCACAATGTGCTGCACGCCCCTGCCTGCGATAATTGCATGCCACCATTTCTATTAAGATTAATATGTTTGTGCTTCTTGTACGGTATAGGGTTGAGAGAATACATCCTAATGTAATTGGTGCTTTAAACAAGATTGACATAGATCAACCAAAAACTCCACTTGTTCTACATATAGTTGGCTAGAGAAAATTGTAGCAGTTTGAGTTTTGTTATAGCAAAGTTTTTTGTTGTTCCTTTCTTGCATTGTAATATTCTTTCTAATTATTAGCAGACAATTTTTTGTAAATAATCCGTATTAGTCTGATAAAAGTGCATAAATAGGAATGAAAATTTCTATTTCTTCGCACACAAGTAAGAAACAACCAATGAGTTTTCTCTAGAAATTCCACTCGAGCGGCTGTTAATATGTTTCTTGTTACGTGTCTGTCACTATTTAATAAAAAAATTTCCTGCCAAAAATGTTTGAACAGAAATGATGTTTCACAGTTTAAAATGTCTCTTGTGAGAAGATGGAGTAAAATCCACTGAATATCATACACATGATCCTAGGTCGCGTCAGTATAATCGAATCAATCAAGTACGGTATATTTTATATTACATTTTTCTGGTCTCGTGGTTTCCAAATCGTATCGAACTTCGATATTTCGGATTCCATAAGCATAAAAAGCATCAGTTGCCAAAAAAAACTTTGGATTAAAAAACTTTTTATAGGCATGTTTGATATCTTTTTTCGCAGTTGCATTATGTTTAGAAAGGAGCAAATGTCCCGCCAATGACTTTGCTCCAGAAGTCAAAGGAGCATGGGCCACAGGAATTAGACCAGCAAATCCAAGTAAGTCTTTAGTCTGCTTAGAATGATACAAAATTCGTCTCTTTTGTTGCAACTATACGCGCTGTTGATAGCATTAGTATCGGGGGTAAACTGATGTTTAAAGTTACACTCAACTGATCATAATGACTAGTATATAGATTAATTTTTCGTTTAAATTATTGGCTATCTAACACTAATATGAAACGCTATAAGCTGCTAAATTCTATTCAAAACTAACTGTAAAAAGCCATTGTAAAATCATCGACAGCTGTGATTCCCAATTAAATAATTTCTATCGCGTTAACTATAAGACATTAAAAAATAACTATAATTAACATAAGAGCATCCAAACGGAAAGCCACCAATTTGCCATTTTGAGTCAAGGCTTTCATTACAGTTTGTTGTGACATTTTAGAACAATGAGCGATTCTAAGCCGGATCAGCCAGAGAGGCCACTGTCTCAAGTGGCTGTTTGAGGAGTACGGGGAGGGAGTGCTGGGCTATGTAGTAGAGTGGGCAAACCAAACTCATTACTCATGCCAGCCGTGGTCAGTGGGCAATTCAATTGCCTTCCTCACTCCTCAAGAGGTATTGTATTCAAATTTAGAGGTGTTTTTTCTTATTTTGTAACTCCGGGC
Source organism: Convolutriloba macropyga (assembly GCF_964194025.1). Taxonomy (NCBI): domain Eukaryota; kingdom Metazoa; phylum Xenacoelomorpha; order Acoela; family Convolutidae; genus Convolutriloba; species Convolutriloba macropyga. The sequence goes on along the minus strand of NC_134468.1, from coordinate 34,343,372 downwards.
TTATCAAAATCACTTTGCCCGATCAAGACTACATTTTTCATTTTTTAAAGAGAAAATGTTGAATCATTTTGGCGCTGTTGGTAAAGTAATGATTTGTGTATCTAGCCTATGTCATTACTTGATTTTGAAAGATTTGAATTAAATAATATCCAAAAAATTTATAGATCAAGAACGCATTTTCTGATATTATTTGATCCATAGAATCAAATTATCAAATCAATTAGGTTAAGGAATATATGTTGTTTTAAATAGGAACTATGAACTTTTGAACGCACCCAAGGTAACTATTTACAAAGATGCACACACGTTGAGAATTTAGTCAATTGGTCGAGTAGAGAAATTAGTCAAATTTGCTACATACTTTTTTCCTCTTGACCAAAAACAGTCCGGCACTTTGTTCTATTTTTTCACTCAGTGACGAAAACTGGTTTACGCCGTGTTTTGTTTTCAAGTTTGGTTTCATTTTAAATCATTTTTGAACGAGAACTCTTTAGATTAAGATTGCATTACACGATACTAAAAACAGAAAACATAAATCAAATCAACTCGGGTTCAATTCCTTGGTAAAAGACTAATATGTTGATCAGAACAAGAGATGACTTGACTAATCAGGTACCATAAGTGCGGGAACCCTAATAATTTTCCCTATGCGATTTCCAAATTTTCGCAGTTATAACTTACCTCAGGTCTTCAATTGTTTTCAATAACAACAAAATTGAAACTAGAAAAAGCTTCGTTAAAGCCAGAAAGGCCAATTGACTCCGTGCTGTGAACAAAGCTTCTCATATCTAGGAACTTTTTTCCTCAACATAAGGTTTTTGAGAATATCAACGTTACTTATGTTTTCAAGTCACAGCTAAGTTAACCTGTACAGTCCCTAAGATGATTTACGAACGGTAACAAGCCACTGCAACAAACAACTTACGACTAACAATTGTGCTTGAATGCGCACTCTATGTCAATTTGATAGGATAAAATTAAAGAGCTTCAACTGAATTTTGGTTGCTTTTCAAGCTTCTTTTATGCTGACAGTCGCGTGCTTTGACATGTCAAAAATGAATTTTTGATTGTTTGTCGATAGGGAAATAGAAAAAATTCAAACAATTTTTGATGACGTCACTTTTTAGTGTAAATTTTTTGTCCTAAAATTTCATGTTTGTGAACCATTTAGAAATTTCGTCAAATAACCTGCATCAAAAACAATCTGATTCACAAACCAATTTGATTCGCATTAACAGTTCCAGCCATACATATGCAATTCTGTTTGACGAGTGTCAGGTTGTTTGAGTTTGAGTTTGAGGAATAGTAATCACGTACTAAATATATTGTCATGCCATTCTAAGTCTACTCTTCAATATGATCCTGAGTGATTGTTATTTTATTAAGCTCAGCATTAACAAAAGCAGCTGCTGTTTCATATTCAATAATTTTTTTTCTCAACTGTGCAATAAAGGAAAAACGTTTATGAATTCTGTTACCTAACTTTCAGATTTTTTTGTGGGTTTAAGAGAACAACATTTTAGGCAGAAAACCTACAATGTAGCTTTGAGGAAACTGATTTAGGACAATTTTGATGACATTTAATGTCAACAGAGTGTCCTAACAAGATTTGGGAGACAAGTTTTCTGAGTATTTGGTCATGAGTTTTGATGTAAGAAGCACATCAAATGAAAAAATGCGGCTTTCAGTTAGTTTCAACCGCCGATTACTTCTTGTCAAAAAAAATTTCTTTGTGCAACTGATAATCTGATTCGCAGAGCTCAGTCCCTCCCAGTCGACGTGAATTTGCACTCAGGATTCTGTCAGTTGAGATTATTATGAATCCGGCAACAAATTATTTACGAAAATTAGATTCCGACAGCATTTTTGTCAAAAATTCAGGCCTAGAAAATTAAATTCATTATTCAGACATCTGACCTCTGGAAAAAGGAATAGTCTATTAAATGCCGTAGTGCTTCATGCAGTTACAGAGCACATATGCTTAGATAGTAAAACATTATGTAAGATTTTCTCACCAAAACGCTGAATTTTTAGTCCTGCTCCAGAAATTCTCTCAAATTCAGTAACCGTTTTCGAAAGGAAATTGCATCAGCTTTGAGTTACTTAAAAGAATAACACGCGTTAGTAATGCAAAAGATTAAGAAACATTTTTGAATTAGTTTGATATCCTGGCTTTTTCAAACTTAGCTCCTTCAAACCAATCATCAATATCTGTATATATTTGTATTACGAAAACCAGAAGAACTAAAAATGAAAGTAATCAACTTCGGAGTTCTTTTTCTTACTGAAATTTCGAAATGAGGTTGCCAAATTTTACACGGCATGAAGTTTTTCTTATCTAAAGTGAATCAAAACGATTTAATTGCTTGTAATTTTGTTCAAGACCTTGTAATTTGTTAACAATGTTAGACGTTTTATGCAAAATAATTCTCTTGTAATAGTTAGAATTTGCATTCTGAAAAATTGCCTTTTCTTTAGACAATTTTTTAGCTAGTTATTGGTGGAAAATTTTGTTAACTTTTGATTGCCTGAGTTTTTATTTTTTTTAACTTCCAAGTTTTGCCTAGTTTTCTCAATGCAAGCTTGAATGGCATTCGGCTTCTTTTCCAGCCAAATATGAAAACGACCCCTCATTTTACGAGCGCTTTACATTTTTAGTGCTTTCTGGTCTTAGCAGTCGTAACTACTATGAAAATGGAAGAGTAATAGATACGAACTATGAGATTTAAACCTATATAATTCAAACAGCTTTTGTTTGTAATTCATAATCTCTGTATCCGTTTTTTTGTTGTTTTGAAATTATTTCACTTCTGTGAGTCAACTAGTTTCTTTATTCAATAAAACGTCAATTTAAGTACCAAAAAACTTTATTTGCAAATTTAAGTGAGGTCAACTTTTTATTTTCTGTTCTCAAACAGAAAAGAAAAGTGTTGTAAGTTCATCCAGCTTTTTTTTTGCTGCCATATAGATTTTATGTAGTTTCTTGAGAGAGAACTAAGCTAAAAGGCACTAGAGTGCTCAAAAAATACGGAATGTCATTTTTAATTATGTTTTTGTCTGTTTTAGAACCACCAAACTTGTCTGTTTGGTAAGTAATTATTATAACAAAAAATTGTTAAAAAACAGATTAAACTATGTCAATGTTCGTTTTAGAAACAAAAATGTTCTTCTAACGAATTCTGAGCTGTACAATTTCACCAGCCTTGCAAATTTGAGAAAAATTGATACAATTAACCGTTTTGTGATGTTTGATAATAACTTGTAATTGTTTGAAATTAATTTATTCCAATCCCGGTTCAAGGTTTTTGGGTAAATTTTTGTAAGAAATGCGTTGAATGCGTTGAATTTTTGTAAGAAATGCGGTGACTGCGGTGAATGTGGCGAAAATAAATATTTCAGCTCATTTCATCGCTTTTCTTACAAAAATTCGCCGCATTTCTTACAAAAATTCACCGCATCTACTTTTCTGGTAAATTAATGTAAGAAATGCGGTTAAAGCCGTGAATGCGGTGAAAAAAATATTTCACCACATTTCACTGCATTTCTTACGAAAATTCACCGATAAGTTCACCGCATTTCTTACAAAAATTCACTGCATTTGCTTTCCAACGTTTTCTCAATCTGGTTTAAAATCACAAGAAATAGAAACGAAGTACTGAGGACGATTCTTTTTTTGTGAGAAAACTGAGAACGCGGTGAAAATAAATAATTCAGCGCGATTCACCGCAATGATCGCAAAAAGATGTAAGAAATACGCGGTGAAAAAAATTTTTTTCACCGAATTTCACCGCATTTCTTACGAAATTTCACCGCCAAACCTCGACCCGGGATAGTTGTCTCCTCCGGTGCAAATTCTCACACCTCCTAAATTGATGATCTACGAAAGGACTAATTGTTAAAAATAGAAATCGTCTTCCTTTTTCAATGAACTTCCCAGGTTTTTTTTAAAGAACATCCAATTTAAATTAATAGTTTGGTGTAATCTTGGTTGAAAAAAATGCCCAGAAAATGAACGGCTAGTCCTCGATCAAATGCCCAAATAAATAGCAGTCCTGGATCTCCTCTACTATCGGTAATTAAACGTAAACTTTGATCAATCTCTCCTCTCATTTGGTGTGATAAAAGGTAATGCATGGCTTCCCTATCTTTGTGTGGCAAGTGATCATTGATTAAAAAAGCATTCCATTTGTGAGAGAGTCCATTATAGCAAGTAATTACCCCGTATCTTTGATTGAAAAGTTATATAAGAAGTTTTCTAGGAACGAGATTTGACGTGAAATGGAAACAAGGAGGCTCGTTAATGTGCGTTTGCACATCATGTTCCGACCCGAGCTCATCTTCATTTTTGACTTAATTGTCAACCAAATGAAGAGATAATCAAAAACAGACGTTTGAGTTTAAAGAAATCGCTACAAACACCAACTACAAAACAAATTACATAACGCCATGCCTCATTAGAGCGCTCACGAGATCTACCATTATCAAGACGACGAAAAAAAGACAATTAACAAAGAAAACAAAAACAAAACCTTTTTCACGGCAAAAACTTAATATCTTAAATTAAAAGCAATTAGTAACAACGTCAAATTACAAACAGACGAAACCCTAGCCACAAAAAACAGTTTTTTTGTCTAATTATAAAGCAAATGAGACTTCTATTTAATGAGACAAGGTAACAAATCGACAAAAAGAAGAACTAATTATGTGAAACTCAAAAACAAATCCCCTTTTTTAAAACAAATAATCTCAGACTTCCAGAAAAACCAGCAACTTTTAACAAAAAAAACAGATAACTTTAATGAAACGTCAATAGGAAACCAATAAAACCTGTCTTTAGTCAGACTTAGCCATAGAATAGGACTAAAGGTGAAGAATAAGTAAAAAGTACAAGGAATATGCGAAAACACAAATTATTTAGGTAATTAAAATCATTGGCTATTATCTGAATAATACGTTTTTCTTATTTCAATTGTTATTTGTACTAATTCAACTAAAATTATAGTGAAGACTTAGATATGTTCATTTGAGCCTCAATGAATAATCATTTGGATATGTTATTATTCGAAATTGCTAAAAGAGGAAACACAGAAACACAAATAGTGACAGCTCACAAATTTTTTCATTAAAACGCAAATTGTCCAACAAACAAAACATCAGTTACGACATAAAATCAGCAGAAGCGTTAATTATGGAATTAAAAGAAATTGGATGGGACCTCTCAATGATCAGAATACGCTACAAATTGACGAAAAGAACAAAACTAAATGACAAAGTTTAAAAATTTTTGACAACGAATAAAATCACAAACCGACTATTCATCCTTATAGACTATTCGCTATAAATTGACTGCATTCAGTAAAATGATTCAGTCCATCCTAATTTAGAAGTTTATGAGACCGGTCAGCACTTTACGGCTACATGAGGAACAAAAAAATCAGGCAAAAACAGCAAATTCAAAAACAGTGAAGGAAGAAGTGTCGAAGACGTTGAAAAAAGAACTTTTCTGAAAAACCCTTCTCTAAAAGCAGTAGGACTATTTTTTTTTTAGCAGGATGATTTAAAAAAATCATCAAAGATGAACAAATAAACCAAAACAAAGAAAACCCGTGATATCAACAACATTGAGTTCAACAGATTTCAACGGAAGTCAGTAAAAACGCTAAGTTCTGCCTCGATGGGAAAGAAAAGATGTTTGTCATTCACAGGCTTGCAATAAGACATCCCAATAATTCTCATGGTTATGAAAACAACAACAAATACAGGCAAAAACAAAAAACTCTGTAAAAAATGAGAGAAAAAAGTGTAGAAGCCATTTAGGACATAGGTTTTTCTCTGAAAACTTTATCTATGATCCATTGAACTTCATTTCTAAGCCAATCGGTACTACAGATTTTGGGACAATGTGATAAAAATTCCAAAGGAATCAAATTTTAAAAAAAAATTTCAAAAAAAATTTTTAAAATTTTTAAAAAAAATTGTGGCATCGAAGCCATAAAACCAATAGTTAAAAGATAAGCCGCTATCCAGATAACTTTTGGTTGCAGTAGATTAGAACAGGTTTTTGTTATGATTGATACTGACCTACAGTTCACGAAAATAAGCGTAAGATTGTTTAATGTTTAAGATTGTTGATGATGTCTTTCATTTATGAGTCATCATTAAGACATCACCAAAAGTCTTACAACTATTAAAACAACAACAAATAGAAGCGTAAATGTCGCAACCATTTTAACCATAAACTTTTCTCTGAAAGTTTTATCAATGATTCATTGAATTTTTTTTCTCTAAGCCGATGGGAAGTATCATTATTAGGATAATGTGGTGAAATTTCAAAAGGAACCAAAGCTACCAAAAAATATCTAAAAACTAAAAAAAATATGAAAACGAGTGTCATTGAAATCAAAAACAAATAGTTAACAGATAAAACCACTAATCAGATTACTCTTGGCTACAGTAGAAAGGCTGGGGGTCCTCTTACTACTGAGTCTGGTCTACACTTCAAGAAAATAAATTTATAGAGGGTTATTGTTCAAAAAAAATTTCGAAAAGTGATTTTTAAAGCTTTAGCAGCCGTTAGCCGTCCACTCGAAGTATTAGATAATTTCACCTAATGCTCATTAAGAATCTTAATTATAGTCAACGAGTTTATGTCATAGGACTCCGCAAAATCAGTAAAGTCTCAAAAATGAATATCAAATTGATAGCCAAAAAGACTCTCAATGAATAGCCAAAAGGATCAGCGATTCCTTGAAAACAAAATCGAAGTTTCATTAAATACAAACGTAATTTATTGTCAAAGTAAATTACGTTTGTTTTTAATGAAACTTCGATATGGAGAGTGGTTATTCCTTAACCGACTAAAAACAAAACAAAATATAAAAAGTTTTTCAAAAAAACAGAAAATTGAAATTAATTTTTTTGATAGTAAGTTTCGCTCTGAGAACAAAACTAGTCGTTTTTATTGCAATTCGTGTATTGGCAACACTAAATTGTTTCAAATCGAATCGCTAAATGTATTTTTAACTCCGCGAAAAATACGAAAATGAGAAAATCTTTCTTATTTCGAATTCTACGCTAGACGAGCTTTTTAATGATGCCACTATTATTTCTCAACGATGAATATATCGATCGGATATATGCACAAGCGAGGTGAATAGAAGTCTGATAATTTTTTGTATCAGCAAAATGAACAAAAATTAATCAATTAAAGCATTTCATTTTTATCCGAAAAAGAAATTAAAATCAATTAGGAATGTGGTGAGACCTCTTAATATAGACGAACAAAACTCAAAAGTCAACACTTTCTTTTTCCAAAACCTGAATTAGAGTGACATTTTTGATGAAAATTGCAGAGTCCACTAAACTTTTTTGCTTGGTTCCAATGGAGTAATTGGTTGGGAACAGTCATTGATGAGACTAATAACAAATACAAAAACAAAAATGACAAACAGGCGAAATTATCAAATTAATTTATAATTTTAGAGATAAACTTTTAAAGATCGTGAAAACATTATATAATAGTCTCAGAAAAACACTTTGACGGCCTCATAGATAGCACATAAGTCCTTGTGTCAAAAAGACTTAGTGATTAAAAAAACAAAAATAGGTAAAGGTCAAAAAGGCAAAATTATATAACATCAAGTCGAAGCAGCAAAAAACATCAAGTTATCAGTTAACGTTTCCAAAGTTTTTATTGCTTTTTGTTTAGATTGATACCTGCCATCAATGAGATGTTATAATAATTTCCAAAAAAAAAACAAAAAACAGATATCCACATTTTGCGGGAATCATACTAAAAGACAGCGCCAAAACTTTGAAAACCAAAAACTGCTTTCGAATAAAACTGCCTAAAAAGTTTTATTATCCGATTTTAAGGGGAGAAAATGTCGTCTCATGATTCAACATTAGTGATCAGACCTCAAAATGAAGAAAAACTAAAAACCGAGCATACATGCTATTCAAAAACATTACTCTCGTCCACTAATACTTTCCAACTCACTTTTTTAAACTTTTTCAATATGCTGCACGTGGAAAAAATATGAATCACGTCCGAAAGTTTGTTCAAGCAAAAAAATTCTCATGTCACATTTCAAGCTGTTTTTAGCAAACTTTGCGCTTCGAAACTGTTCATTCGTCTGCTTACTTCTTTGTTCAAATGGCTTCGAACTCACTGCTCCAATTTAACTTGAAATTGACGTTAAAATGTAATAAAAGATATACGGATCTTAAAATAAAGGTGGCTTTGGAATATAACCCGCATCTTATTGATCGTGAAAACCACTACGAGACTTAAAGAAGCTCGCTATTTGTGAAAGCGGTGGCT